>NW_011967224.1:0-2962 GCF_000949405.1 Vollenhovia emeryi | reverse complement strand
TTTTAATATATAACTTTGTATTTTCTAGTTATAAAATGATGCCTTTCTTTTATATTTGAATTAAATTTTTATCCGATAATAAGACAATTTTGTAGAGGCCCAACTACCCCGCCGAATTTTTATCGGCGGTCCTCTTTTCTTTCCAATAATTAGGGTTTAACATTTTTATCATTTATTATTTTTAAACATGTGTAATAATATGCATACATTAATACATAACTCTTGCGATGTAAACATTTTTTATTACTGTACAAATAAAAAATCAAATTATACAAGTAAAGGTAAATCTATTGACATATAGTAAATTAGAAACGAAAATCTATCGAATAAAAGACTCTGTCAATCCAATTAAACTAAAATTTCATTCGATAGAAACTCGATCTATAGAGGCCTACCACCACCCCCGCCGACTTGAATCGGCGGTCCTCTTTTCTTTACGATATAATTTTTTACAATTTTATTATCTATTTCATTTTTCTTATAATTTACTTTACATTGCATCCAATATTAAAAAAGAAATAATTACATTATAAAATTAAAAGTACAAGACAATATTTCTCTCGACAATACGTATGAAATATCCGATATGCATACAATAACATGAAATTATTGCAATGTAAAATATATACATATTACATGTTCATGGGATTAAAAATATCACGAATGTATAATATTTATTAACGATCTCTTAAAAGTATAATAAATCAAATCCATAAAAATTTGAAATAAATGTAAAGTAAAAACTTAACAAACATATAACAACTTCCATCTTATTATATGCATCTGATTGCAATTGTAATTACATTTAATAATAATACATTGCAGTTATAATTTTATCTATCTTTTTAATTATCGAGTTATGTCCCCCTGTCCCCTGCCTACCCGAATCTCTACCTGCCCATATTCCGATGTATAGTCCTATCCATTTTCCTACCTACTCGCGTTTCAACTTTTTATTAATAAACCTACAAGTCTTTCGTTAGAACTGCGACACGATTTATAAAAGGTCCGATTTGGGGCTATACGCGCGCGAATGGGATTTAATAGGAGACTTGTTAATCTCGCACATATGCGAGATGTAAAGAAGATAAGAATATAACCCACCCGAATTTTGATAAATAAGAACAAATCAACTTATTTCGCACATCACCTTACTCACATACTCCATCGGAGTGGCCAATATTGGCCACTTATCCCGTCGTATCCAGTCTTCTTTCGTTGGGCCAGATTGAACCTACCTTTCGTTGCTCCTGGCCATACAGTCTGGTCATTTTGACTAGAAATCAGGAAGAAAGAAAACTTCTTCCATAGTTGATTTATCACCAACAGATATTTCGTACGATTTGAACTATATGCGAGCGCCGATCGTATAAAAAAATGCACGACCAGGAGAGAAGTTATTTAAAGAAGAAACGTAATTTTTAAAACTGATCAAATTGTAATTTTACTTCCGTTTTCACAAGTACTGACCGTCTCTTTGTAACTCGAACTTTGAATATACGAGTAAAATTCAAGCACATAAATATAGAACAAAATTTTACTTTGTGTTATGTTTATTTTAATGGTATTCCGCGATGAAATTAAACAATTAATCATTTCTTGAACATGTGAAAATGATCGTGAAAATCGACCGCGAAAATCGACCGCAAAAATACGAGATGCGTGTGACTATGCGTGTATTCATACGGAACGCATCTTGAAAGTATCGCGAGATAAGTATGCAGAATAAATGACGTAAGATCCAAAAAAAAGCAACTTGCCGCAAGAGTGATACCGATATTATAATGGAATATTACAGTTAATCGATAATATCAAATAAAATATGAAAGTAATTTCAAATTAAAGCACATTCTCGACAAACTATATTAGAATCTCATGTCATATTATTTTACTTTACACATATATCAATTCTTTAATTAAAAATGGATAGGCTACGAGAAATTAGTTGGCTGAATATATCGATAATATTCGTCATATTTCGCGTAATTTCTACTATGATGTAGTTCAACGATTTTCAACATAAAAAATGAGCTCAATATACTTTGATTTGTAGAGCTCTATGAAAACACTTCTCTTCGATAAATTAAATATTAAGTAAATAAAACGTGAAATTATGTGTAATCTATCTATTTTAACGTAACGGATCTACGAAATGCGTCAATCTACAATCTACGGTCTAAAAATGTAGATTCCGTTACTTTAATAAAAAACTTTTCACTCACCGACAAGATGCGCAACGGCGGAATTGTATCTACGTTGATTCTGCAATGGCGCCCGATGTCTCCTCCTCCACTCAGGTGTTCTCCTCTCAGGTGTCGTTGTCTCAGCAGTCCTTCGACACACTCGCGAATTTACACTTCCGTTTGTAAAGTCACTTGTCACTGACACTGTATCCAAATGCCACTTTACTCGCGAATTCATACTTCCGTTTGTGAAGTCGCTTGGCATTGTCTCTGTGTCCAAATGCCACTTCACTCGCGAATTCATACTTCCGCTTGTGAAGTCACTTGGCACTGTGACTGTATCCAAATGCCACTTCTTTAGTTTTCACCATGTCCGATTGTCACTGATTGTGAGTCCAATTGCCACTACGAACGTTCGATTACATCGAGCATCGATGTCAAATTGTGGGAATTCAGCGATCGCACGATGGTATCAATCACTAATTATTTGCAGAGAGCGATCGTGGTTTCTTCCCGCACTTGTCGCGAACGCGTATCAAGAAAGAATAATACGATATGCGAAGCGGCGCGGGCATGACCGATCAATTCAACTGTCGCCGCGTGAATGATACTGCGTACGTCGCCGCCGTAAACACCTCAGCCGAAAAAAACCGAACGCGGATTCCAATAGATTGTTTTCGACCGAGGTGTTCACGGCGATGTAAACACCACAGCCGAAAACCGAGCGCGGATTCCAAGAAATGACGTAGCGCTGTGAACACCTCGGTCGAAAACAATCT
>NW_011967223.1:2396931-2400731 GCF_000949405.1 Vollenhovia emeryi | reverse complement strand
TCTATCGCATTAAACTTGCGAGACATCGTTAGATTTAATGCCGAGGCATAGGATATCGCGTTTAATCTTCGAATTTTTACGTTTCGGAACTTTCAATTTTTACGCGCCAACTTTAATGTCGCGCTGCATTGTCGTCAATAATGAGACTCTATCGAGTTAAAACTTACGAGACATTGATAGATTTCGTGCAGGGACATAGGAAATCGCGTTTAAACTACGAAATTTTCAATTTTTGGTATTGTCGATTTTTTTGCGCCAACCTTAAAGTGGATGGATCGTCGTCAGTGATGACTCTAGTGAATCAAGAATTGCGAGACAACGATCGAATTCGGGCCTGGGAATAGTAAAATCGTGAGCGAACTGCAATATTTTTAATTTTTGGGACTTGCGATCTTTTTGCGCCAACAAGTTATAAAAGTGTAAAAACTTAATTTTATCTCAAACAAAAGAGGGCCGCCGATAAGAATTTGGTGGGGGCAGCGGAGGGCCTTTTTAGATTAGGGCCGTTTAAGATTTTCTTAGACCAACTTCAAATTTCATACAATAGAAAAGTTAATACTTTTCTATTGTATGAAATTTGAAGTTGGTCTAAGAAAATCTTTTATGCGATAGATTTTCGTTTGCGCATTTACAGTATGATTTTTGTTATACATTTATACAGTGGTAGGTACTGGTTTTATCGGATAACTATTGGTTACAGTAGTTAAATCCGAATAGGTGAACCCTCCTATCTTTTTGAAGCGGCACTATTTTTTGTATTTCTGAACGCTGATTACGAATATGACAATAAAAATTTGCGACAAGGTCATTTTCAAGGTCGAAACTAAAAAATCTGAATAAATATAACTTTAATTTTATAAACTGTTGATCATTTATTCATTTTGTACGATATATTATTTATGTGTGACTGCTTTGTTCTTCGTGTGTTTTTTTCAGATTCTTGCATGGTATCGGCTCCTCCTGACGCTCTCTTTTCGCCGGTCCTTATACGCCGCTCGCGTATAATGTTTGTTGGCGTCGGTACGACAGGTATCCTAACCTCACACTGTCAGATTTTAACAATTTATAACTCTCTTATTAGTGCCAAGCGACAATTTTAACTTGCAAATTCGTGTTTTACAGGCAAATATACACGATCCTATGAATTTTCATCAAAAACGGAGAATGAGGGACTCTCCTTTAGTATTACCTGGTGTATTACCTTTATCGACAGTGCTTGAAATGGACGTAGCGGAGTAGTTCCAAAAATAAAAGTGGGCGTAAAGCGCTGGAAACTGCTTAGCGAAACGGTAAGGCTGATGGCAGAGAACAATCCGTAAACGCTGAAGGGCCGGGGCACACAAATGGCCTTAAGCAATAAGACGTAAGCAATAAACGAATTGACCAATCATAGTCGAGAATTATGGCAACCATATTATATATTCTCCCCGGCCCTACGTCTACGACTGAGACAATCTTAAGCGTTTACGGATTGTTCTCTGCCATCAGCCTAACAAGTAAAACACCGGCGTGGCCGCTCTCAGGTTTGTCTCTGCCGCTAGTCGCCCGTAAGCCCGGGTCTCTACAATAGGTGTAGTAAGCCTTATGCGGGGTCTACAATGAGAGTCGCAGAGTCGCAGTCGTAAGAATAAGCGACTGCGATTGGTCAATTCCGTCAGACACATAAGAATTGATCAATCATACCGTGCTTTCCAGCAAGCGACACAAGTCGACACAAATGTCGTTCTGTCTTTCTTCGCATTCGATGAATAATAAAGACAGAACGACACTTGTGTCGACTTGTTTCGCTTGCTGGAAAGCACGGATAGTCGACTATTCTTACGACTACAACGTTACGACTTCTATGGCCGGTATTCATAGTCGATTCTTATTTCAGTATCATCTTAAAGCCTCCGCTACAATGATTCTCGGTTCTGTCTACAATGGTCGTACAGTTGTATCGATGGTTGCTTGAGTAGTCGCAAAGCAGTCGTAGTCGTAGTCGCTCAAATAGGTTCAATTCCTATTCCAACGACCACGACTGCGTTTATTGCCGCGACGGACCAATCAGAGAATAGTGTTATATGTTGTGTGTCATTATATGTCGAATATATCGTGGGAAAATACCTCAAAAACAGAAAATCGGTTTCAGTTATACATCGATACGACCCAATCCATGACTCTACGATTCTAAGACTGCGACCATTGTAGACAGAACCGAGAATCATTGTAGCGGAGGCTTAAGTGTTGTCTTAAGACGCCAATACGGCTCTGTGATTGGTTGACAACACATTAAGAGTATACTTAAGATGATCTTAAATACAAGAACGGACTATGAATACCGGCCTATGTAAACGAGGCTTTAATATTCAGACTGGACGCGATGAGCGACGAGCGACGCGCGACGCGCGATTATCCAATGAGCGTACAGGTTTTATGGGAAAGTGTACAGTTTTCCTATAAAGACTGCACGCCCATTGGATATCGCGCGTCGCTCATCGCTCATCGCGTTCAGTCTGAATGAGCCATAAGCCGTAAAGAATTGGCCAGTGAGGCTGGATTCACATGGAGCGTAACTTGCGTAGCGTAACCTGCGTATCACCAATCACAGGGTCAGGGTGCTTTCACATGGAGCGTAAGTTGCGTAGTGTAACCTGCGTATCGCCAATCACAGGACTAGTTCAACGGAATTATTGAAACGGTTCTATCAGCATGATCCTGTGATTGGTGATACGCAGGTTACACTACGCAATTTACGCTCCATGTGAGAGCACCCTCATTCTGATAGAACCGTTTCAATAATTCCGTTGAAATAGTTCTGTGATTGGTGATACGCAGGTTACGCTTACGCAAGTTACGCTCCATGTGAATCCAGCCTAAAACTTCGGCGTGGCCGCTTTCACGTTTCTATCTGTTGGTATGTATGTAAATTAATATATTAGATACTTTAATATATAAAATAGATTAATTCAAGCCTCATATCTGTGCCCATTATACGGTGTATCACCAATACATCGCTGGTTACGGTCGCGCATGCGCGAAAAAAACGCGACTAGTCTGACGCACTGCTCTAGGATCGTTTTCGGCGAGAAGCGAGTGCGTTCGGTAAACGTTGGACTCAAAAATCCGTTCAACTCCTCGCCGTTGTGCAACGAGCCGACAGCGATTCGCTCTTAGCAGCTCAACTTTTCATTCTGTTTTTCTGTATTTTTCAAACTGTTTTCCACCTCTTTCTTTTTCTCCGCTCCGATTATATATCTTTCACTTCGAAGATTTGGTCACGAGTCTTTTCCTCAAACGTGAACTCGTGAAAAGTGACAATATTGAATTCGTTAACGAAATGTTTTGCTTTTCACGAGTTCACGCGAGAGAAAAAGATTCACGATCGAGTTCAAGGTGCAGATAATATGACAAAGTAAACATTGCATTGGCAGAAGTGACGAATATTGCATATTTTTACAAAAGATAAATTTAAGCGCGCAAGATTGAAGACAGATCGCGTTGTTTGCGCGACGTTGGCACGCAGTGTCGGCATTAAATTTTTTAATTTCTTGTTAACGCCAGTCATGACGCACGAGGATCTAGACGCGGCGCGAGCGCGCTCAAGTTGGCTTATGTACGGCGCTTCTGGGCGCATACACACCGGCCTACGTGTAGGGCGAATGACTTTTTAAAAACACGCGGCAGGGAGGGAGAGAGAAAGGAGGAGAGAGAGAGAGAGGGAGAAGGAGGAGAGAGAGAGAGAGAGAGAGAGAGAGAGAGAGAGAGAGAGAGAGAGAGAGAGAGAGAGAGAGAGAGAGAGAGAGAGAGAGAGAGAGAGA
>NW_011967223.1:2354074-2396819 GCF_000949405.1 Vollenhovia emeryi | reverse complement strand
AGAGAGAGAGAGACAGAGACAGAGACAGAGAGAGACAGAGATAGAAGCGGAAACGCCGCGGACGGAGTCAACGATCGGGTAACGTCGCGGTAACGTTGCCGTCGGGTTCGTCGGCGCGGGCGATGACGGCGGGTGTCGCAGGTGCAGGGGACCCGCCGCGAACGGAATCGACGAGGAGGCCGCGCGATTGATCGATGCCGTAGCCGCGATGCGCGCCGTGGCCGTGCCGCCGCCGTGCGACAACCGAGACGTCGTTAATCGAACCGTCGATTGACCGAGCGGAATAGGCGAGCGTGCGTATTCCGGGGGACGGGGCGGGCCGCGCACCTTCCCTCGACCGAGCGCGAAGGGCGGACAGGGAGAAAGAGAAGGAGAGAGGGGGGAGAAGGAGGAAGAGGAAGGAGACCGAGCGAGTAAAAGCGAATTCAATTCCTACGCTCGTCGGTGCCGGAACTGCAGCCCGATAAACCATCCGTTTCTCTCGGCGCGAGAACGAGAGCGCGCGACGGCGGTTTGCGTTGTGAGAGAGAGAGAAATAGAGAGAGAGAGAGAGAGAGAGAGAGAGAGAGAGAGAGAGAGAGAGAGAGAGGCCGTGACGAGGAGCGGCGAGAAGGAACGAGAGAGAGAGAGAGAGAGAGAGAACAATTGGGAGGGTTAGATGAAGGAGGGAGTCCGTCTCGGTAGAACGAGTGCGAGCACAGCGACGAGGAATCCGGAGTAGGCACGACCGAGGGAGCGACCGATCGGGCGGCGCGTGCACGCCAAGCCGTGAAACCTCGCTTCATGATGGACGAGTGCATGCTCAACGACTTGTTGGAGTGCTCGGTGTGCCTGGAACGGCTCGACACGTCCAGCAAGGTGCTGCCGTGCCAGCACACGTTTTGCAAAAAGTGCCTGGAGGAAATCGTCAGCACCCATCGCGAGCTACGCTGCCCCGAATGCCGCGTCCTCGTGGACGCAAAGGTGGACGACCTGCCGCCGAACGTGTTGCTGATGCGCATCCTCGAGGGGATGCGCAACGCCGCGCCGAAGAACCAGGCCAAGTCCGCGCTGCCGTCGTCGAGGTCCACCTCGGCCGGCACCGCCGTGCCTCAGCGGCTGTTCGGCGGCCACCAGGTCGCCCCGGCGCCCATCGTCACCGGCAACCTCGCGCCCACCATCGGCTCCGAGCCAGCGGTGCGTCATTCCAACGCTGCTGCCAAGCAGGTGCATCTGCACAACCAGGCGTACGGAAGGGCGATCTACGACTACGTCTCCAAGGTGCCAGGGTATGTATCGCACACTCGCACGCTCTACACTTCCGGCCTATGTTTGCACTAATCCCGCTACGAATATCCTTGTTTGTCCTTGCAGCGATTTGAGTTTTAAGAAGGGCGACATAGTCATCCTGCGGAAGAAGATTGACAACAATTGGTATTTCGGGGAATGTGGCAATAATCATGGTGTCTTTCCTCTGTCTTACGTTCAGGTATGGCGCAAGGATCTTGCGTAATTGAATGCTCTACTTCGTTTTGCGTAACTGTACTCGTTGTAATTTGCCACGCTGCAATTTCCAGGTGATGACGCCTTTGACACCGCACGTACCTCAATGTAAAGCGCTGTACGATTTTAGGATGACAAACGATGACGAGGATGGTTGTCTGACTTTTAACAAGGTAGCGTCATCTATTTCTAATCGCTTGCCACTAGGAACCCTGTGAGTGAGGGCATTCTCCAGAGGGAATAGGCTAGTATGAGTTTATTCGAGTGTCCATCTTTCTCCGGTGGGCGTGAGCGAGTCACGGGAGTCAGAGGAGGATATACGCCCAAATAAATTGATACTATCTTTTTTTCTCGGAAGGATGACTCCGCTGTCCTACAAGCAGTCTGTAGTTAATACGTCTATGCCTGCCATTGACGTGTTGCCGTCACACGTGTAAGTACAAAATGTGAACGTATTTTCAGGGAGAAGTGATCAGCGTTATCAGAAGAGTGGACGAAAATTGGGCGGAGGGTAAACTCTTGGACAGAATCGGCATCTTTCCGCTGGCTTTCGTCGAGCTGAACAGCGTCGCGAGAGCCTTAATGAAACTCTCGACCAAGTAAGTGCAACGTAATTGGCGTGTATTTCTCAGAAATACATGTATATACGTTAATTGTTTGATCAGTGTGCAGCCGGGGCCGTCGAGGGTAGCCCCGCCAACTCCGACGAACGAGGAGACCACGCCGTTGATACCAACCGATCACTCGCGTAACGTGCAGACGACAAGTCAGTCTCGACCGCAGTTAGTCCAGGTACGTCACTCCTGATCTGCGCGATTCAACGTGAAATGTATTTCGTAGGATACGATGTTGTATCGCACAAATGCTGCACACAGGTGTCCGATTCTGTCTCGAACGTGTCGTCTGGCGGCAGCTCCACGACCACTACTCCGAACACGCCCAACAGTTCGACGACATCCAGCAGTTCCAGCACTGCCCCGAGCAGCCCCGGCAGTCCCGCGACCTCGCCGCCCGCGGTCGGCAACAGGCATAACGTTAAACGTCATAGTTTCACTGCCGTCAATACAGGTCATCATGCACATCCCCATCATAGACATAGCGCTGAAATACTTAGTCCTCCGGTAGACAGTGCCCCTAATAACGCCAATAATAGCGGAGGCAATGAATCATTTTCCTCCTTACAAGTAAGGAAACAACATTTTCTTTCTGACAATTTCTGGATAGCTACATACGCGAACTGCTACCTCGATCAATGTACAATTCTCCGTCGCTTTTGAACGTCTTCTCTGTCCTCTCCTCTCGTGAGATTTGTGCTGAATCTGAATAAAACCCGGTTCTATTCTAGACGAGCGGCGGCTGCACGGATCACGGTCTTCGTCACAGACGAAGCGGCAGCAGCGACCTTGTTCTCGCCCAGGCGTCGCAAAATATTCCCGCTGGTCAGACTACCGGCGCATCCGGTGCTACGCACTTGCCAGCGGCGTACGTGGCGCTGTATCCGTACAAGCCCCAGAAGGCGGACGAGCTTGAGTTGCGAAAGGGCGGGATTTACATGGTGACGGAACGCTGCCAGGACGGATGGTTCAAGGGAACGTCCAATCGTACGCAGAAGTGTGGGGTTTTCCCTGGAAATTACGTCGCGCCTGCCAAGTATGCGACTACCTTTCAATCTCTGTCTTACCATACAATTAGCCACGGTCGTCCGCGTTACAGTCTCCGTTGTATTTGCAGCAGATGTCAACGCGGACTGTGTCGCGGATCTCCAAACTCACCGAGCCAGCATCAAGGCTCGCCACTGTCAAACGCCCCGTCGAGCGCAGAGTCGCGTCTGGCGGTGACGTACACGAAGAGCAAGGGTCCGGCGCCGCAGCCGTACAATCCTCGCACACTGCCGCCGCCTGAATTACCACCGCGCGCCATCAGCCCATCCACGACGACCGTGTCCTCGTCCTGGCACGGCGCCGCACAGTCAAATCAGGGACCGAATCAAGAAACTAGTCCGCCCCGACACAACGACCAGAACGCAGCCGCCACCCCGCTCGGGCGCAGTCACAGCGCGGTGATGACCGCAAATATTCGTAAGTAATTTTTAATATAATCTCTTTTTCTCCTCGGTGTTACCGAATTAAAGGGCATTTTTCTTCAGCTTCCCCGGGTAAACAAATCGCCGTGTCGTCGCTGCAACCGGCAGCGGGTATCAATAGCGCTAACAACGGCTGCAGCAGCGCTACCATCCCAGCTCCTTCCTCTTCGACGGGCGACATGAACAGGAGCCCGAATAATACTCTGCGCGTAGCGGGTGGCATCGCGCCGTCGAACGCAGCCGCGACGGCGTCCAGAACCGCGGAAAAGGTATCATTCCCGCGATAAGATTATTCCGATAGTATGGTAATGCATAATTTATACACGCTTATGAATTGCAGCCCAAGGAGAAGAAGGATAAGTGCGTCTCCTTGATGCGGCGCTTGACCAATATCAAGAAGTCTAAATCGCCTCCACCTGCTACGTACTCGATGGATAATCCTGTATTCGACGACGGTAATTCCGTCAATCCGATGCACGTCCGGTGAGCACACAGTTAACTTGGATTATCGCGAACCTATGGATATATGTATGTGTGTGTGCGTGTCGTGCGCGTGTGTGTGTGTGTGTACAATCATGTATATTATAATCCGAAAGTCGAGAACAACGTTGATCTTGCAATTTGCACGTTCTGATAATCGGTCTTGCTCGACATGTATCCCCAATCTAATCCCGCTAGTTTCCGTATGCACATACATGCATTTTTTGTGTACATTACGTGTTCTCGGATTGTCAAGCAGTTCGTATGCGCGCGTGTGAATGCTCGTCCAAGCGTAAGTTCCAGTGTTTTAAGTAAAAGCGCTCTACTTTTTTCAATGTTTTTTTGCCAAGAACGTTGCATGATCGTCGCATCACCAATAATTACGCACACGTACCGAATAGATAGGCAGGTGGCAAAGCGGCCACCCGCGAATACAATATTTACATCATGCTTTGTGCATGACACAAACTGCACGCCTCGAAATGTTTCTCTAATCTTGTGTTGGGACGGGGCGGGTGGGCGAATTGACAATCGCAGATCGGGCTCTTGTCCAAGTCAGTTGCTACAGGTGGTACCTACACAGGAATTAAACGCTTCAAACAGCCCACACCGCTTATGTCCAGGCTCTGTGCAGGGGCACGTCACATCCTCACAGAGACTGAAATACAAGGAGAGACCCTCCTTGCCAGTATCGGTAATCCAGAGGTTAGTCGTTTGTAATTCTAAATATGAACCGGCCTCTAAACTCCTTCGCGTACTTTGCCAGCTGGCGGATCAATTACAGTTATTCATAAAGTGCAAAGGGACCAATCTTTTTATAAGAGAAGCTCTGCATCTTTTATATTTTACGACAATTAATACAACTGTAAGATTCGTTTACTTTTATGAAAGTACAGGATGACAGATTATCCGACGATACACTATCCTAACGTGAAATTAATACCAATTGTTACTTGAAGCAGTCGTTCTTAATTTTCACGACGGAGACACGCTTCGTGTGTAAGTCGATATATTTGAGAATTCTGTCAGATTCGATTCCTCTCTTTCTCTCTCTCTTTTTTTTAATACTAACGTTTGCAATGTATCGCGAGGTAGAACTGCATTTCATTTCGAGGTAAGCTTAGAAATGTCTCGATCACATTTATAAAATTTATTTTGCATTGCTGCATAATTACCAGTATACATCGCAGCATTATAGCACGCTATCTCGCACAAGGTAAACTTTATTTTACATAGCAATTTAGAGAAACATCGATTGCAGATACTTTGCATGTGTGAAAACTCCCCAATGTGATAACTGCGATGAATCCATTAAATGTTTACCGTTTGTTATATAGTTCTCTGTTAATAATTCTCTGTGCAAAATGCCATTTGGATGCATTTATTTATTCACGCTTGTGTGATGCTCAGTCTACATAACGTTGGCACATATTTTGTATCTGTATAGCAGATTGCTGCCGCGCAATTCTCTGCATTAGTAGCGACAGTCTTGTTACAACCAGGCACTTTATTCCCATCTAGATCCAACGAGTCCGGTGCAATGGTATGCTCGACCGTTGGAAATCACCATCGCAAGAGCAATTCTCTGGACGCCGGAATGGGAAAGCAAATGAAGCAGCAATCGTCGCGCGACCGGTAGGTATAATTTTGCCCCTTTAAATGCCCGAGTTTAACTCTCGTCCAGCTTTCGCCCGTCGGTCGCCAAATTACAACGTTCCACGTTGTTCCATAACAATTTGGTTCGATTTCAGCGCGGGGTACAGATTCCGTTGCATCGTACCGTATCCACCTAATAGCGAGTTCGAGCTGGAGCTACGCGTGGGGGACATAATATACGTGCAGAAGAAGCGCGACGACGGATGGTACAAGGGTATGCAGCAGCGTACCGGCCGCACAGGTCTATTTCCGGCGAGTTTTGTGGAAGCTTTCTGAGACCCGACGCATGGTCGCCTAGTGTTAGAAACTTGTATATAACTTGGCCTTTTGTGTAAGTATTTACACGACATATTCAGATTCGGGATTAGCCACCCGATAACCGGCACGTGATTCGCGGGTGTGCTTGTCGTTGGTTTTTCCCTGACACTCTCTGGGATGTCATTGACTTGAAACCGATTAATACGTGCACGTCGTATCACGCGTGCCGTGTCACGAGCTGTGCAATATATGCGTGTGCACAGCAATTGTGCGAAGCTAATGGGCCATTAATTAGCGTGTTGTAATAAACGCGCCGTGTAAGTGACCGACGACGCGTCGAGTTAATGAATGCGTTCGCGTGGTGGGCGCATAACAGGAGGTTTTAGCGTAGTACAATTATACGTATTTCGTATGTAAATATGCACAAGAGATGACGAAGAGTAGTACACGATGTTGAAACTACTCGGAACTTGATACTGCCATCGGTTATGTAGGCGTAACTGTAACGAGATAACGAGATAATTCATTTTGCGCAACGTTACTGCCATTTGCGATCGTAAGGGAAGAAATATCAGTTTCCCGTTTCGAGCTGCTGATTTCGCACTTGCTATCTTCCTTTTTTTTGACATGCGCACAATGTATACAAGAGAGATTGATGTGGGTTGTGTAATAATCATGCTTACGCGCGTGAAGCCATTCATGACACGTAATTAAATGTAAAATTATGGAGTACACGGAAGAGAGGAAAGAAATTGCGTGTTGGGGAAAAAGAGGATACTCTTCAGAAAAATCTAAATGTCTCGGGGCAAATGCACACGTAAATTAATACGAGTAAATTAATTAGACGTGTCTGTGCGATGGTGCGCTTGAATTCTACCAACAATGTTGAAGTTGCGATTGTCTAGATAGGACTGTGTTTGTATATGGTAGGCCAAGTTAAAATTTGAAATTCCACGAGATTTTTACATTTTGACGAGATCTAAACGCATCATCGCACGGATGTTTATTTGGTCCTGGGATATTTAGGATTGTGCATCCATATTTATTATCGTACTGGGCTTTACATAATTTTCTCTTCCTTAATCTGCCATTGTAGACGACTGGCTTATTTACCACTGATAACTTATGCTTCTGTGTGAAAAGATACATCACACGAGAGCACAACCAGTTGGTGATTTTATTATTGACATTGTTTAAGACTGGGCTATGTTTTAAAATTGTTGAGATTATGTAAATGTCTTTTCTTAGCGGGTATATTCATTGTATACCTTCGCCGTACAAAGGAAGATGTTCTATTTTAACGAACAATTCGGATTGTTATAGACAATTTAGCTAAAGTATTTAGAAAATGGCCTTGATACGCGCAATGTTGATGTATTATTATACACTTGGTATACACCATTTTATAACTCGATTTATAACTTGTTTTCTAATTTATAAACGCAGGCATCCATGGCATGACGATGAGTTAGTTTAAACAGCTAATTCCGGATAAATATTCAATAAATTGAAGTGCTTCCATTATCTGATTAATGATCAGTATGTAGATATAAATTTTGTTACGTTCTTTATATTTTCTATTATTATTATTCTATTATTCTTATGAATTGTACAATTTTGCGCAGTCGGTTTTTATAAATCTTTATACATACGCCGTTAAAACATGTTTTATTGATTAAGATTATCAATTATATTAATTATACTATCGACTTTTAGGCATTATGATTAAGTCGCGAAAGTGTACCTTATTTCGATATGTTATTCAATAATTATATACATCAATTGTACATACATTACGCGTGTATAAATATGTAGAAACGTATATTTGTATATATACATATATATATATATATATTCGTAATGCTCAATTCATTAATCGTATATGAATAAGTGATCTGACTTATTCAAATTTAAACACGTGTATTGCACAAATCCAAGTGTAAACGAGAAACTTACTCATGTCGTACTCTATAATTTTGATCGCACATGTATACGCGTACGTATATTTACGTATATATCCTCTGGGAACATATATTTATATTAATTATGGACCTTTAATGGCACATTGTATATAATTTTATTGTATACTTGACATAGGAGTTTGCGGATGTACCTTTATCTGACTAGAGGTAGAATCCAGTGTACACACACAACGAACAATATTATAATACAAAAATATAGGAAACATTGCACAGTACATTATAAAGACGAAAGTCACAAAGTGATAGTTCACTTAGACAGCGAAAGAGAAAGTATCCTCTCTGCAGTATACTTTCTCTCTCAGAATTTTTATCATTAATTTTATCGATGAAGCAACACTCAATGCGCATTGCTACGCTATTAGTTTTACATCATATCTTCAACGAATTAATACATGCAAATCGTTATAAATATAATCGTAACATCTGCAAACTCCTATGATACGAAACATTTCGTTGTCCTCGTTGAAATACAAAGCAAACGGATACCGAAAATCGACAATTTACGTTACGATCACGCAATAATTGCAAAAGAGATAACCAGAAGCGTCCATCTCTGTCATTTGAAGTCGAGGAAAGGACGTTGCCTGTAAATTTACGAGCGAATAATTTTTTGTGGCCATCAAACTATAGAAAATAAAACCTAGAAGGATTAGCGACAAGATTTAGGAATCTTGTCGACGTTAACAAAGTCTACATTGTGGTACGAGGAAAGTGTGACTTAGAGATTCTGAACGACTATATACGCGTAGGGAGAGATGTAATTTTATAGCTATTCGTCCGAATGGAAAAGGTGGCTGGATATATTTTTTTATGTCAGTCACTTCAGCGCGGAAAAAAGTGAACGACCGATTGACCATAGGATCGAATTTAATCGAATCTAGAATTATGATAGTCAGGAAAAAGAAAATATCTCTTACACTCTTATGCGAGGGGCCACACTGCGCATGCTGTAATACATTTGGCAGTCCATTGTAGCATGATATTTAGAAATCGGAGAGAGGATAGTAAATAAAACGTGAGATATAGATATAGATATATACATATTTATATGCAAAAAAAAACTCGTCTATTTGTGTTCATGCAGATCATTGAAATCGTATCTTATACAAATGATTAATGTGTCATACGCACAATGTATTTCATGTTTTGCATTTCGATCTTGCATATCCATCTCCGACGAAGAATGTAAATTTTCGATGACGGCTTCTATTTTATTTTACATCTCTTTTAGTACATCTCCGTGGCGATTAAATTATACGATTGAATTCTTTATGTCATACTAGAGCGAAACTGCGTAGAAACTATTTATACACAGGCATACATATGTGTGTTTTATATGACGTACACTTAAGTAATTTATTATTAGTGGCATGTAAAGAAGATACTGCTAAGTGGCGGGTGGTATATCAGATCGGCTGTAACGAGAGAGATTAATTATTATTGTCGCTACTTTACATCGCGCGCTACACAAAAGTCAGGCGTGACCCGACACGCCAAGGTGTAAGATCATCTTCCGCGTAATTATGTCGTTGATTTAACATCGTTGCCCGTTTGCTTTTGCGTAAGGAGAGCCACAGATGTTCAATACCGCTTTCACAGTAACATCAGCAATAAATCAATGAAAGCGCGCATGCGATGCTATTAGCCGCCTCTGTGGATTGTAAATAAGTTACTACGAAATCTGGCGTTCCCGCGACGTTGCAGTATAAAAGAAACCGAATCATGTCAGTAAAGCCATACTCTCATATACAGACAAAGACTATCCTGCGTTTCGCACGAGGTCGGAATCTGTCTAGGTTGCAGAACAGGTACACGTAGCATAGGAATGTAAGACAAAGATCCGAGTCAAGAGCCTTCGTTTAGACCAAATGTGTTTCTAGCACTTCTTTCTTAAGGGAAAACTTAGAATAGTCATTATATACCGATTACTACCTTTACACGCTACTTACGCTACTCGGTATTTTGTCACTAACGTAACGATGTTCCAACAAGTCTATGTCGATGTCGTGTCCAAGCGTAATTTACACGTATACATAGGTATCGTTTAATATTTAAATAGCATACGAAATCTGTAATAAAATCCTTCACGTGGCTACCACAAATGCCGGGGTCCTGTATGTATGTGTATCCCAAATCAGTCATTTCTATTTGCCGTGCTCGTGAAGAATTGATTCGCTACGACGACCCATTACGTCTCGAATTACATTTAGTAAATCATAAATAATTATTTCAATAGAAAATTAGAAATCGATCAATTCTGTGCAATTAAAGAGCTTTTTGAAACTTAAAAAAAGGAGAATACATATCTATATTCCTTTTTTTTAAATACATTAAATTTATGTGGTTCCTTGATTGCGCGAAACCGATCGATGTGCTGAATCCTTTAAACTGCCGCAGACAGCATAGGAAGCTGAAGCCTTTTACAGTCTTTATTGTACTATAGAGAGCAATTTCGCGCGACAGACGTCCACCGTCTCTGTTTCCGTGCTACGAAGACTGCTATCCAAATTAAGAACCATAATATGAACACTTTGACTCATACAATATTGTATTGTAAATTTAATAAAAAATACAATATTGATATCAGATATTAGATCGGCCAAAGTGTTAATATTATGTTTTTATTAAGTAACTGCTTACATAGCAGCTTTCAACACACACCCGGATCAGACTAGTGCAAGTAATCGAGTTTGCTATTGCTACAGATACCATTATCATCACTTTTCTCCTTACGTTTATTATCATCTCAAACATTGTAAAGCTAGAGTGATTGTTTTTCTTAAAAATCTACTTTCTCTTGAGTACACACACAACAGAATATTTCGTAGCAATGTATTAATAAAAGCTTAAAAAAAACTATTATATCTCAGGAATGCCTCTGAAATAAAATCGGTAATGGTATCATCATTAATTTATTATTACTTTACAATTACTTCGCTAATGCTGCAGCAAGTTTGGTCTTTCCCCGAATATAGAGGAGACGCGCGTGAAAAATGGTTGGAGCTATTCCGCTTTCCGTGACCTACGTATTTACTTGATGTTTACTACGCATCTATGCCGTTTGTGCCGGCTACTTTAATGCAACAGCTGGTCGTCTTGATGTAGAAGCGTTTCTTCTCGCACACGAGCGTATCAATTGAGCCCTGTCGGGAGTTTATTAAAGTTATTTAACACGGTCCTTTACACACCGATGCACAGTTGGATGCTTCTATCTGGGACTCGGTGCACAGTGTATCTTACCCTCCATCTCCGTTGCGCGTAAATCAAATAAATTTGCAAAGAATGCGTATTTTGTATAGATACGTGCACGGGAAAAAATGATGTATCAAGATCAATTGAAATAAAATCGTTGAAACAACATCAGTATTAATAAATGGAAAAACGTCAGATAGTTGTCTTAACAATCTGGATATTTAGTTCAGCGCTTAAAATTTAAAATCCATAGCAAATACAATTGAGTGAATTATTTATGTTTGTGGCAGTCCGTGACGTTAACGTTTAATTCGACCAGCTTAATTTTTAACTCAACAGCATTTTTTTCCGTGTGTAAAATTATATCATAATGATTATGTCTCCGTAGCGTGAAATATTCCAGTAATATTGTAGCAACGTCGCAACGATTCGACATAACTGGAATGCCGCAAAGGTTGCTGCAATATTGTTGGAATGCTGTCTGTGGATAATACACTAATTATATAACAATTATACATACGTAATTAAAACAGATATAATATTTCGTATACAGTATGTAATTAAAATTTCCAGTCTCGGTGAATTTATGGACGAACTAACAGCCAAATGAATTGCATGTTTAAAAATGATGCGATTAAGGCAAACATATAATGCCTGTCAAAATTACTAGAGTATTTATTAATGCATTTGAAATCAAACTTTTATAATAGGGGCATGTAGTATTAATGTACTAGGAACTAATTTCTCGAGCCTCCGTGAATCGATTTACGCGAGCAATGCATAAAATGATATACAATCCGTATTCCACTCCCATTTACGCTTGATAATTGTCTTTACGTAATCGCACGATATCAAAGGTACTCTATGAGGAATAGGAACGTTATAATTTTCATTTGAACGTGACATTTCTTCGTGCAAATTCTTAGAAAAGAAAGCAATTGGATAAGGGTCGGTATTGAAGAAGGATCCGTTAGGTAAGAGTCCTAGGCCCGTATTTCAAGTCCTCTTTTATCGATCTCTTATCGATAAAAGTGGCTTGTAGTCAATTAGATGACTTATTAGCCACTTTTAGAGGCACTTTTATTAACAAAAGAGGATTCGGAATACGGACCCTAGTTGTGTCGAGCGATTCCGGGGGCAGGTTTAGAACTCCTTATTTATCTTTATGCGCACCGAGATGGTAAAACATAAAATATTCTACGAGAGAATAAATGCACGGAGAGAATTTTCTTTTAAAATTTACCCTGAAAATCATGTAATCGTGGGACAACATGGCATTTTGAAGAACTCCGATTTTTGAAATTTTACATTCTACTAATAAAATGTACATACTAGGTAAAATTACAAGTAAAAGGTATGGTGAAATTTCAAAAAACTCACAAAATTCTTCGAAGTGCCACGTTGTCCTACGATTACATAATTTCAGGATAAGTTTTAAGAAAAAATTCTCTCCGTGTGATAAGACGAAAGGTCCAGTGTTACAAGCCAGATATAATATACGATGTCGGGCGTTATTTGCCGGAGAACCGTCCCGAGGAAATCTTGAGGGAATCGGAGATCCGGAAGATTCTACGATGGCACGTTGCAGCACATAACAGTACACGCGTGTATGCGCGTCCCTATCGGCGCGGCGCCTAAAATCACAGCGTCATCGGTGACTCAGGACCTTGAGAATCTATTTGTCGAGAGACATCGCATGCTGGAAGTCACGCACGAGACGCGCGGCGATGCGGGCGCAAGTGCAAAACGTAGTGCGGCCGTCGCGGCCGCGTTCACGTGTTAAGTAACTCGGGCGTGCAACAAAAGCCGTCCGGCTGCCCGTCCGACCGGCTAGTCGACTGGTGGATCGCGAAGCACCGACCGGACTTGCTCTGTAAGTAATTTACAAATAAACGGACCGCCGGTTCGTTCTCGACCGTCATCGTCGTCGTCGTCGTCGTCATTTTACCGCGTCCAGTGACGCGTCTTTCTCGTTTGCTCGAGCGCGTGGCGAAAAAAAAAAGAAGAAAGGATTTGACACGAGTGTCAACGGGATGCACGTAGCCGCGCGACGTGACGAATAAAATTCAGCGCCTGCTTTTTCTTTCCTTCGCGACCATTGACCCCGTCGTGCAGCAAAACGTGGAACAGCGAGCAAGGATAACTGAATCGTGCTCGAATCGCGAGCTCTTTATCGCTTTCTTCATTCCGTTTCGTCGCAGGTTTTGTGGAAGAGCACGGTTTCTCGAGCATATGGTGCTTTTTGGGTAAATTAGACGCAGCAACCTGTTAACGCACGATTCGCATTATGTCTAATTTCCAGCTGCCACTTTCGACACATTTCTTCGACATGCTCCATATACCGTTTGACTTATGACTTTCGACGTAGAACTGCCTATTCGAAGGGATTTGTTTATGACTTATTGTTGGTATTCACTTGAAAAACACTAATTTTGTAGAACCAATGGTTGAAACGTTATGGATTAAAAAAAATTGCCAGATGTAGTCGATAAATATACATTAAACATTTTCATACGCTTACGTAAACGAGAAGCATTGAAATTGTAATTAATGTAAATTTAAGGGTAAAAAAGATTAACACCCAGTGAGAAATGATTCGTCGATCGACGTCGAAACGACGTCATTTCTCACTGGGCATAAAATAGACATTTAAGTTTATAATTATTCGCTATAATCAACTAGCTATAATTGATTAGTTGCGCACTCTTTTTAGTTCGTTTTTTTCCCTTATCTTTTTGCCAACGTAAACCGGACAGATTACTTATCCCATACAGTACAGAAGTTTGTAGCTACATTGCAGTAATATTGCAATATTGTACATTACAGTTCAATATTGTGGAATTATTGTTTGACATAAATTTGTAATCTAGTTTGAACAATGTTATAGGAACATTTAAAAAATATCGTGCACGATCTTTTGAATCGTTCTTACACTGAACAAGCTTATTATTTACAAATAACATAATTTTTACAGCAAACTTCCAATACTTTTTGCACATCTTTCCTCCAATAATCTGAATAATACAACTTAAAAAGTGCGATACTTTATTATTTTGAAAACGAGACCAAATTGAAAGTATAATGAAAAATATGTATCTTTATTACAATGTATTATATTTTGCTGCTAGAAACAACGGTTCCAGTGTAGCAAGGTCGAAGCATTATGTTACAATTTTCCCCTAAATTATATATTAACAATAAGTGTTAAACCGAGTAGAGTTCACTGATAAGAGCAGCATAGAAAGAAAAGAAAGAACAAGACAGATAAGATACTGTAAAATGAAATTTGTGTGTTTGTTCTGTAATATAATAATAAACTTAATTTCTTTTTTGAAGGAATAAAGGACGAGCTGTGACAGGGTGTTAGTGTCTAAATATTTTATTCTAAATTTATTTTGAATAAAAAATATCACCTCAGCCAGGGTTTGAACCTGTACCTCCCTCTTAGAATAAAATATTTAGACACTAACACCCTTATTATAAAATATTTAGACACCTTAACACCCTGTCACGGCTCGTAGTCCTTTATTCCTTCAAATTTGTGTTTATCACATTTGAACCATACCAATTTTATTAATTTGTCAATTTCTTTTATTAGAAGCTTAAAATGGTTTTTAAGGAATCTCATTCAAAACGTTACTATGAAAAATATGAAATGAAATAGAATGTAATAACGACCCTGTCGAAAATAATTCTACAAAAAAATAAAATATATACTACAAAAATTATAAAATATAACTGCCAGGATGTCGAAAAGTCTACGTAAACTTAAAAAGTGTTATAAAAAATCAACATGAAAACGCTATAGAATTTATTTTATAGAATCGGAACACTTTTGTTAATTTTTGTAATATTCTACAAGCAGATGTTTTAATTCTTTAAGATTTTGTTGTTTCTCAAAATTTTAAAATTAGTAAAGTTTTGTGCTAATTTTTACAAAATTGTACATTTTCATGAAATACTACTTGCAATAATTGCTTGATTTGAGAACATTGTAATTTGTGGTACTATTTCGTAGATATTTTTACAAAAAAAAATTAATGTTTTAACGAAGATATAAAAATTTCTACAAATTTCTATTTTGAGTCAATTTTTGTAGTTATTTATAGAAACTTTCCGTTAGGAGAATGGGACCGGTAACTTCGATGTTGTCTCGATCCGAATTAAGAGTGAGACCGTAGATTACACCTTATTCAAACAAAAATAGACTCAGATCCTTAGACGACTTTCTTACTCAAAGAAATCTTGACCCTAACCCATCGTCTTACATGGTAACTCTTTCTCTTCCAAGATAGCCGCGTTACGACGTCTTCACGTCCCCTTGTCCTCCTGTTAAAAACAGGCAGCCCGCCGCTGAGAAAATCTCACCACCAACTCCACTCCCCGATGAAACTGCAATAGGGATGATCTACCTCGATCTCCTGTCTGGTCGTTTCTCTAAAGGTTCTCTTTTATTGTGTAGCACTGGAACTGCAAGGCTGCCGTGAGTCCACTCGTCACTTGACTTTCGCCATCTTGTCTTCTTTGAAAGGTCACTACTGTGAGGTCAGTGCTGGCGAGCGCAATTGAGACCTTGATTGTCGTAGAATATTAGTGCTCAGCACAAATGAATTGCTTCTCGCAAAGAAGTAGCACTTTTTAGAGAAAATTAATTTCTCGTAGAAAAGTCCGTTCAGATTGCGGAACGAATATTCTCTGATAGAATTTCCGCTTTGTACGACTGAGTAGCTTCTCGTGGAAAAGCGTCTACTGAGCTAAACTCAAGAAAACCGTTCACATGATTGGCAGAGAAAGAAAACTCCTATGGTGGGTGTACTGATTTGAGAATGCGATTAGAAAGACGGGAAAAGTCCAATTCAAATGTTGTTATACGTCGTCTAGTGCAATTAACCCGAGTACAGCAGTTTTTTTGTGCTGCAGAGCGAATCTCTCTTTCGGAATCCCGTCAGCGCTAAACGAAATTTTGAACAGTGGAATTTGTATGTAAAATGTTAATTTGTATGCCATTAGGTTGTTTTTTAAAGTGTTTCTTAAAAAAAATTAAAATAATTACATAATATTGCATTTCATTTTCTCTATTGAACTGTTGAGTTACATAGTACAAGAAGGTCCGTAATATGTATCAAATAATAACTCAGCTTGTGCGTGTTAACTCACAAAATAATCTTTACTCAAATACAGTAATCTATGTCTTTATAGCTCGGGAGTCCGATTTCTGCGTTGCTAATCAACAACCGACAAAAGCCTACATCATCGCATACATTCAGTTCGCATAATTTCACACAGCAATTCCGCATATTCGCATGTAGGCACACATCCCAACATGAACAAAACTTCATAATTTTTCAGGGCTTTAATAAAGAAAACTAAATATTTTAGAAAACGCCACAATCTTGCTTTGCTGCACAAGTAATTGTTTAAGTAAAAATTTTTATGTAATTTACATACAATACATTTTAGTTGTTTTAAATATGCAGATTCTTGTACGCGTCAATTATTATTTATGAAAAACGTACTTATTTATCAATGGATTAGTCGATCTTAACTGGCACTCGTTTAATAAATTAAAAATAAATAATGTAACGTGCGACGTTTCGCCCACGGGTTTGGGGCCTTATCGAGCACAAATTCTTAAAAATTAATCGAGTCATTGCAATATGTAATTGAACAGTAAAAAATTATAACAACGTTGAGTCACGATTATATAAAATTAACGGCACAAAATAAAATTGTACAATACATGCGCGCATTTGGCTGAAGCAGTGTACACAAACTTTAGGAAGAAACAACATACTTTGAACGATCGCCTTCTATCGTTCCCCTTACTCATCTGTTACCTCCACTATTTATTGAACAAAGACGAGACGACCACTCAACTGTCAGGTATCTCGTACTAAAGTTCGTGCAAGTTCTCAACACGGGAAATAAAGGTAGGGAACAGCCTATTCTTACTATGGGTTCGTTCTGTTTCACGCACGGTGTGCACAATACGTCATTTATCCTTCTTTAACGTTTGACAAATAACAAGGAACAAATGATGCATCGTGCGAGAAACGGGACGCACCCAATGTCTATGCAGGGGCTCGATTCTTGAATTTATTCGAAGGAGAAACGTATGCGAAAATTCTGCTCTTACAGAACAGTTGCAAGTTGATTGGCTACTCGCATGGCTTTAACCTATAGACTTTCAACTTTTCTGTCAGATCAGAGTTTTCGCATACGTTTCTCCTTCGAATAAATTCAAGAATCAGGTCCCTGGAGCACACTGGCTGTCCGGGGTAAACGCGCGCGCGGGCTCTCTTTCGAAATACACCATTCAGCGTACTTCACGTAGCATATGTTTTCCCCTCCCCACCTGAAGCTCACTTCAGATACCTCGGACTTCGAATTCGAGCGTCGAGAAACCCGACGCGCTCAGTTTACAATTTCCCGGCCGAGGCCCGACGTGCGCCCAATATATTTCTCGATGCAGCATATGTTTCGACTGCCTCGCTGCTTCTCGCGCGATTTTACGTGGCTCGTGCGGAATCGCGGGCGTGCAGAATCGCGACGTGGAGGTGCGTGCGTGCGCGCGCGTCCGCGCGCGCTCGCGCACCCCCCGGCGGGGGAGGGGGGGGGGGGAAATAGAGAAATCCGGTTGCACGGGCGCGTATGCGTGAACGACGCGTGTTAACGCGTGTGCCGTATTGCGGTCTCGCGGCTCACGGCGGGCGCAACCCGAGGGGGATTCCGTCGCGCCAGGCCGAGATTCGTTCCGGAGCGAGCGAGCGCTTTTCAGCGGCGCGTCGCCGCACGGTCGGGGGTTGATACCGGAACTCGTTGCATTGCAGTAGATAAATTTGATAAACGCTCATCCGTTTTATCGCCGCTGGACGAAAGAGTCCGCCGGACCTCGGACTTGACGCGAGCCGTCACGATAACGAGATTCGATAAGTTGTACGGTACCGTCTCCGCGCTTGCTTGTCTCGTACCCACATTAGCTCGCACGTTCGCATACGCGTGTGTGTGCGTGCGCGCGCGCGCGCGCGCGCGTGTGCATTGACGGCCGGTTTATAATTTTGGCAATCCGCCAGTCAACGTTGTCATCCGCGCGAGTCAACGTAAATGGCGGCATCGATCGTCGCCTCGCTCTGATAATCGCGACGACTCGTATCGCGACCCCCGGTCGCTCGATGCCCGAACGGAAAATGCAAATCGATTGGCCGAGTGGAATTTGAACCTGCCAAGACGACCCGGTGGAAGGAAGAGAAAGGGACAGTGGGAAGACGGGAGATGAGATAATTATACGAGATATAATCGGCAGGCCAATCGTAAGGAATCGTTCATTATGCACAGTCGGCAGAAGAGCTACGGAAGTTTATTCGGCTGTTGAACGCACAGTGGCGTTCGCTCGAGTTGCCGGGTGGAATCCTTGAAGGAGTCGATTGGTAAAAAATTGATTGTCCAACGCCATTAATTAGCGATAGAATATCAATTGCGGGTGCGGATCTCGACCCTCGAGTCCGAGTTGCTAGAAGCCTGAACTGTGCAAATCCTTTGTAGTTCCGACTTCTGACTAACGTGTCATTGCAGACTGGACTTTTGTCCTTCATTATACGTGCCGGAAGTAATGCAATCTCTTAATCTCTTATGCCATTTATTATAGGTGCATGAGAAGGACGACAAACTCTTTATGACAATGATGGTCCGAGCTTTGTGCAATGCCTTCAGCGTGGGAAGGCAGATTGGCTTGTGCTCACAGACACAGCTGTTAATACGTAGCCCATATTCGGTAATGATAACGAGACGCGCGGTTTTATGTTAATCCAGCGTTTCCTCGTGTCTTATCACACTTGTCGTTTCTTTCAGGGTATCGGACAGTTGACGCGCTTGTTATCCTCGCATCATGTCTCAAAGAACATCGAGTTTCTCACGCAAGATAATCGAATTATGTCGTCTAAGAACGTTGCTCAGGACATAAATGTAACAAACAACCGTCCTTTGTTAGTTATCCTCACTTGGATGCTATCGAAGCGACAACACGTCATGAAGTTCGTTAATTTGTATATGGAACAAGGTTTCGACGTGGCAGTGGTGTCCCTTACACCTTGGCAGCTCATGTGGCCTACAAAGGGTTCTAGAGTACGTGCACATAGTTGATTGCACGTAAAAACCTGCTTTAGACAATCTACAATTTGCAACGTGATTCTACTTTATGTATCTTCCCCGCAATATGAGAAATGTCTGAAAAATCCAACTGTAATTATCCAAAATTGCACCTACGCATAGAAATACGTGGCGTGTAAAACTGTAAATAGAATTGTCCTGGGATTCTGTCGCAAATTGTAAATCGTCCAAAGTTTCAATTCATTTGTTACAATCTTCGAAACTTGTTTTCAGCTAGTGGCGACGGATTTGTTAACTTTCTTAAAGCAAAATGAAAGTTACCAACAAATTCTGTTACACGGATTCTCAGTGGGCGGTTACATGTGGGGCGAAGCTTTGGACTTGATAGAAAGCAATAGGGATAAGTACAGTAACGTTACGGACAGAATCGTCGGCCAGGTGTGGGACAGTATCGCCGATGTCAGTCAGATCGCGATTGGCTTACCTCGCGCTGTATTCCCGAAGAACACAGTGCTACAGACCATGCTACAGAAATACGTAGAGTAAGCGAGAAGATTAAGCGCCAAAAAAAATATGTATCTCCAACTGATATCGAGTAACGTTGCTTTTAGATATCACATGAAGACGTTCCACCAGCAAGCGACGCAATATTACATTCGATCCAGTCAGATATTTCACAGTGCCAGTGTACTACGCGTGCCAGCGTTACTGTTCGTAAGCAAAACCGATCCCGTTGGAGCTGTACACGGCGCTATATCCTTGCGCGACAATTGGGAATCTTTAGGAATGAAGGTAAGATTTGCATTTGTGCTGGCTCACGAGACGGTCAGGCGAGAGACGTGTGCATATTTATAATATATTACAGACGTACATAAAGATATTCGAGGAGTCGCCGCACGTCGCCCACTTCTACACGTACCCGAAGGAATACGTGGGCGAGCTCTACGCCTTCTTACAGAAGTTAAACTTAATACAGAACGAAGAAAAGATCAGAGCGCGCCTCTAGATGTCCCAAAAACGCGCAATACCCCCTTCACACGTAGCTGTATGGTATTTTTTTATATGACGTTGCCTTTTCAATTACATTTTACTCCGTACATTTGTAATATTCAGCACTTGCCACACACGAACGTAATATACAACAAACAGTATGATTTTATATATTTAAACTTATATACACGATATTTGTATAAAACTTTACGAGCAATCAACACCAAGATTTTGACGTTAACAAAAGTTTTTAAAGGCGATAAAAAATACCTTAATTATACATATTTTTGTAAATTTATCTTTGAAGTGCATTATTACTTGTTATTATTTAAGTGTAAAGTGTAACATTTTAGGTGGAAGATATACGATGCATTTAAAAATTTTGTTACCTTGAACTTTTTTTCAACGAGTTTTACAAATACAGTAAAAAAATAGAAGTATAACTTATCATTGTATCACGAGTTATATCAACAAGCATAATTGTATGTTGTACATTTGGTGTCTTATTACATACATATATTAGTTATTTTATTTCAACAAACTTCAACTTTCCGTTTCTTTCCTCCGTTTTTCTCTGCTTCTCTTCTTACGTTTCTTTCTCTCCTCGGCTTTGATATCTACCTCATCCGGTAGTTCGCCTCCTTCCATGATTAACTTTTTCCGTTTATTGATCCTTTTCTTTTCGTCAAAATCAGTCTCGTCCAATTTGATCTCCGCTTCCCGTTTTGCCACCGATATTTGCGTAAAGATTGTAACGATTTCCTTGTCTAGCATCAATTCAGCAATGATCGGATACAATTTCCAAGTTATTTTTATTGAAAACAAAAAGTATAGAAGAGAAAGTAATACACATACTCACCGTTTACTTCATATTTCTCCAATTTAGTGCCTACGGCGTGTTCGATCGCGTGCAATAATTTGATATCGTGTGGAGTTACCAGGCTTATTGCCATACCGGTTTTACCTGCGCGAGCCGTTCTACCGACTCTGTGAATGTACTCCTTCGGTTCATTCGGCACTGTATGATTAATGACCAATTCTACTATGGGAATATCCAGGCCTCTCGCCGCGACATTGGTCGCAATTAAGATCTGCACGTGGTTCGACTTGAACTTATTTAGCGCTGCTAAACGATCCTTTTGCTTAATCATCGCGTGAAGAGCCACATTCGTAAATCCAACATCATTCAACGTCATTGATAATAATTGACATTGTCTAAATACAGCAAAATAATAGTGTATCGTTAAATCTAGATACGTGGTCTTTGAAGCCTCGTTTGTATTACACGACAAGAGCAACTGTGTTATTTACTTGCAAGTGTCCGTGAATATCATAATAGAACCATCCTCGCTGGTGGCGCGAAATGTCCTGACTACTTCTACCAGATACGAATCAAGCACATACTTAGGGCACAACACGTAACGTTGATCCAATTCCCTTACAGTGGCGATACCGGTGTCATCTTCCTCTTGCCATGTAAAAACCTAGCTCAACAGTTGCAATTGTCATTTCTGCCGCAGTCCTAACACAATACAAACACGCAGTTGTATTATCAAGATGTACCTTATCAGAAACTATTTGCTGCACTTTTTCAAGCGCGTCCGTCATCGTAGCGCTGAAGAACAGTACTTGTTTCTCCTTGGGCAACGCGGCAAATACTGTCTTAAGCTGTTCATCGAAATGGCCACCGAGCAGCCTGTCGGCTTCGTCCAACACTAAAAATTTGATCCTCTGCAAGGAGAACGTATTGCAACTGTCCAAATGATCCACCAGTCGACCCGGCGTAGCTACAACTACATGCGGCTTTCTTGACAATTCCAATCCTTGCACCATCATATCCATGCCACCGACAATTACAGACTTTTTCAGGTTGATAGCCTTACCAATGGCGGCGAATTGATCAGCAATCTAAAATAATTCCATTTAAATGCAACAAGAATTACTATAATTAATTACAAAGATGGGACATTTTCAGCGCTGAGTAGCGCTGATAGTGAGCTCCCGAGAAACGCACGCTATAAGTAACTGTACAAGGAAGTGAATTTTTTCACCTGAAAAGCTAATTCCCTTGTCGGCGTTAACACAAGGGCAAATATACCGTACGGATCCTCGCACAATTTTTGCAAGATAGGCAGGACAAACGCCAGAGTTTTGCCACTGCCCGTCTTGGCACAGCCTATGCAATCTTTGCCCGACAGTATTTGAGGGATGCAATTCTGCTGAATCGGCGTCGGCTTTTTTACACCTAAACGAACAAATATAGGGCGTTTTCCAACAAGGACACAATGCGACACAGTGTAACACTGTGAATCATTACATCCTTGTTGTTTGCCAATGTTAAACAAGGATGAAACGATTCACTGTGTTACACTGTGTCCTTGCTGGAAAACGCCCATAGCTGTACAGTTTCGTAAAACTGATCGACTTCGCGTGAGTTTAGCGTTCTGAATGTCGTCAATCGTTTCTTGCCGATAACAGTGAAACGTGCATTTAGAAAAATATCTCTTCGTAAATTATTATTACAGAAAATAATTTACCCATAGACTCGCATTGTGCGAGGAGCCAAGAATTCAGTTTTAATTGCGAGAACTCTTTCACTTCTTCGTCCATGTCGAATGTTGTTACTCGCGACGTAAAATTCGATTGAATCCAATTGAATCCGAGTTCTTTCAACTTAGCACGTGTTAAAGCCTCAGACTATATAACTACGGAGTACGGACTGCCAGTTACCTCCACTTTTCCTATTCTAACCTAACATGTAATCAACATGACGCGTGCTGCCATAGGTGGCAGAAAATCGAAACACAAAGATTTTAATGGTATAACAGGAAAGAAGACAGAGATAGAATGTAATTTGCGTCGTGCTGTTTTATCATGTTTAGCAAAGTTCAGAACCACTTGGACATCTTGTGCGACACGTGACCACGTGACGTAAAAACGTGATGTCACTCCGACATCTCTTCATGTCGTTTTATTACATTTCACGTCAGTCGCGTTGCGTTCGCCATGGCGGCGGTGTAGTTCTCGTCGTTGCGCTTCCAGGATCTTCAATTTCACATTCTGCTGCAGTGCCAGTGACTGTGAAAGAACGCAATTTAGCTCACGCACACCAATCCCACCTTGTTTCCACCTTTTATCTCGTCCCGTAAAAGCGCAAGATTTCGTTAAGGTTAAGCGCGGTTTCCGCCTGTGGTGAAAGTGTTCATGTTCCTCGACCTGATTACAGTCTCTCTCTCTCTCTCTTTTTCTCTCCTCTTCTGTACTCCCCCTCTCCCATCGCTATTTCTTAATTTTCATGTCTCGTACCTAATACATTCCGAAGCTTAACGTTCGACTATACCTGCTATCTGAAACGCGACGATGAGCAACGATAAGGAACGTGACGTAATTCACGTTGGATCTCGGAAAAGCGAGGTGAGGGCTTACGGGGGCATTTGTTCACCTTCCACCCCTGACAGAAAAATAATCCCGCGAGGCGGCAAAGCCGCACATCGCGAACAAGTGCTTCTAATATTGATAGCGATCGACGATCCTCGTGGTTTCCTGACGGCTTCAATTCCGCTCCGTTGCGATCGCGAAAGCGCTACGCTTGTAAGCGCGTAATCAAGTAATTATTACGTCAGAATGATCCTCGTTCTCTTTATTAACGACTGCATACACAAGTCATTTCTTAGATACGACAACTATTAATTTTACATAATCATTGCTGCGCATCTTCGCGGCGTCTCCTGTCTCCTTATGCGAGATTACTCAGCGATTTCTTAATTTGTCTACAATCGTCTGACAATTGGCCTTTTAATCCTGTATCGGAAAATATTAGAAGTGCAAAGTAGATGTTTTGCTAATTACCAATAAAAATGTCGCGGCGGCTCTGTACAATTTTCCACAATTATACATTTTACATATAATAATATATTTTTTAGTTTCGGAGAAACGTCCCCTATTATGAGACAGACTTCTAACACGAGATAGGGGGGTTTCTGTTGAATTAATAGGCGTCTGTTGATTCCACCATGAATTTATCGCTCTTGGAGCGAAATTTGTTTTATAGAATATTCATTGTTAGATTGTGTAATCGTCGCGATAAAAGATTTGCGATTGAATTTGGGCGTCGAAAACCCGCTACCTCATATTAGAAACCTATCCCATAATGGGGGATTTTCCTCTACTTTATTACACGGCTTGACGTTGCAAACAAGCATCTTTTTTTTACTTTGAAATAATGCATTTTTTAAACTGTTTTAGCTGGCCTTGATACAAACTAGGCACGTGATACAATGCCTGAAAGAAATCAATCCGAAAAAAGAATTCGAAATAGGTAAGAAAGTACACAATTATCCGCGCGCATCGTTGACGTGTATCAGTTCACAGCGTTATTTCAATGTATGTGTTTTGTTAGAAAAATCTTGAAGTTTAAATGTCGTGATTTCTCATCTATAATATTGCGAGCAAAATTTTCTTGATGGTACAAAACTGGCCTCGAGAGAGGCTTGTGAAAATGAGCTGATCAAGTTTTTTACCATTAGAGACGAGGACTTCTTCAATCGCGGAATTATGAAATTGCCTTCAAAATGGACAATAGTTATCGAACAAAACGGCGCATATTTGGTCTAAATCGGATAATCCTAACTATGTTAATTTCATCGTCGAAATAAAGCGAAAAAACACTCAGAACTTTTTACTTTATCTAATATCTCTCGGCTTTTCTTCGCCTCTCTGATTGTATATTGCTACATAAACATTTCAAGTATCCGAGATAGCTTTCTCTTGTCGCGCATGTTCCATGACTGGCAGATAATGAAATGCTCCCATCGCGATTTCTTAATTTTCATGTCTCGTACGTTTCTCGCGACATTTATTTATCGAATTGGATGCATCTACTTTTTGTAAAATTGAAAATTGCTTGTTTCATCAATTGGTAATCACATTGCAGTAACAATGTGCACTAAGGGAGATAAGATTCTGGATAAATCTTTACCAAAGATCGGGGAGAAGTCCCTGTTTACCGAGGAGCTGGAGCTAGCTTTGGAGGATGGTCGCGTCGATTTTGTGGTGCACTCGTTAAAAGATTTGCCAACGACCCTACCGGCGGGAATGGCCCTAGGTGCGATATTGAAGTAAGTTTAAAAATACGAGCTGTGTTCTGTATGAAATTAATTGTAATATTATACTCGTCTCCGCATCTTGTTTCACATCAGCAAGTGCTGACTTTGCTGTTTTGCGTTTGCCTCACTGTCCCCAAGATGGAGACTCCATTTTAAATTTAAATGCACGTGCGTATGTTGACGTGCTTATGAAAGAAACATCTTGCCTTAAATAGGATATCCTGTCTGGAATGCTATCTAAATGTGCAATAGCAACCGCTTAAGTATTGTGACCTTGACGTTTTCGATTAATAACTTGAAAGTTATCAACTTAAGCTATCAATTAAAGCATTAAGCCTACGATAGTTGCTAGAACTGTGTACAAATGTTTCACTTACGAAAAATGAATTTTTTATGAAACATTCCATATTTATATTTTAAATATACATATATAATACATTAGACTTAAAAAAAATTTGATATTAATATTTATCGATGCTAATAAATAACGTATTTTTGTAGACGTGAGGACCCACGCGACGCGGTGGTCATGTCGAAGAAATACAAAGAGGAAACACTGTCTTCATTGCCAAAGGGTAGCGTCATAGGTACTAGTTCTTTGCGTAGATCCGCGCAATTATCACGGAATATGCCGCACCTAAAGATAGAGAACATTCGCGGTAACTTGAACACGAGATTGAAGAAATTGGACGATAAAAATGGCCCCTACGCCGCGATAATATTAGCTGCTGCCGGTTTAAAAAGAATGGGCTGGGAAAACAGGATAAGCCAGGTATGATTTTATCTAAGATTTTATCTAGCATTCCACTCTGGTGTTTACTTGAATTAAATTTACTTGAATTAAAATACGTAATCTTCTAGCTCCTGGAACCCGAGGAAGCTCTCTATGCTGTCGGCCAGGGTGCATTGGGTGTTGAATGCCGAGAGTCAGATTGGGAAACACGGTCTCTCTTGGAACCATTGTTTGACTTGGAAACCACATTGAGATGCGTATGTGAGCGGTCGTTTTTGAAAACTCTTGGTGGCGGTTGTTCCGCACCAGTCGCAGTGTCTACGTCTTTGAAAAAGAACGAGTTAACGATTACCGGTGCTGTATGGTCTCTGGATGGTCAAACTTTGATTACAGATACCTTGAAAAGCAAATTTTATTTACCCAACGACGATGGTGAGCCTCCTCGGTGAGTTAAACATGATTTTATATTTTTAAATAATAATAGAAGTCGCGTACATTAACGTCGATGCTGTTACCAATGTATATCTATCTGTCTTTTACCACAATGCAAATTTTATTTATTTTATATTTGACATTTTTTTTCTTACAATAGGAAATGCCCATATCAGGAACCCCGCCTTTACTGCAGCGTTGTTCCCAACAACGTAAGCAGTGTAAGTCTTTTTGCTGCTGAACAGCTTGGTACAAAATTGGCCAATAGTCTCATAAAGAAAAATGCTCTCGACGTAATGTCGCAGGCTAGAAATGAAATCTTAGATTCAAAATAATATGAATTGTATTTCGATTGTTGGTTGCAAACGCTTAGAGAATGTATGTTAAAGTGAAGTGACGATTATCAATAATTCATTGATCTTTCAATGTTCCGTGACTGTTGGATACCCATCGTACATTTCGATTTATGTATGTTCAAGATGGAAAACTCGATTGGAGTACAAATCGTATTGTTTTTTTATATTGTTACTTTTCTGAATTGTTTTTGTGTATCTCGTATATACATTTTGTTTTTATCCTAGCGCTGGTTAATGAATCTGTAAAAGTAATTGTAACAGTGAAAAATTGAAAATACATCATATAGTACGTAATTTAAATTACTAAAATTTGTGTATGATATACCTCAATTTGGATGAATTGTACAAATTCTGTAAAGATTGTACACTTATTGTTATGTAAATAATCCAGAATTAATGTTGACGCAACAAATATTACATAGAAATTTTATTACTGTTGAAAATAATAGTCTATTGCAAAACACTGCCATATATAGATCAGTAGTAACAATCAACGTGATATATATATAGTTCTATTTGTGTTAAATAAATTATAACAATCAAGTTTTGTACAGGCACAATTTATATAAACAATATGTAACTCACGAATACATATATCTCTCCGATTCTGTTGAATATTTGGGTATCTTATTTCAAGAGACTAAATCATTTTTTTATTATTTTGAGGAATTATTAACACCATATATAAAATTACAAGGTATCGAGGAAGAGCATTGTATAACTTCATTATTGGGTTTTCCGTCTATTACTTATATATGTGCCCCCCTCCTTCCGATCGTGAACATGTTCTTGTAAAACATATGTATATAGAAAATATTTTGTAATATATAAACACAATTATAAATGTGGGAGTTATTGAAGCTATAATAAAAAACAATTTATACATAACGCTATTATATATAAATAAAGAGGTTTTGTATTTTATCTCGATCATATTCTTTCAAATAGAATTTTAATCTTTAAAATCACACGTAGTAAGCATTCAATTTTATTTCTTCAGCTTATGCTTATTTCATAGAACTTTAAATATATTGTCTATTATAGAAACTATTTGTTTTGTTGTTTCTTTTTAGTTTATAAGAATATAATTTCTTATACCAAAAGTATTGGTATCTGAATTGTTTATTATATGTTAGAGAGAAAGAAAGTTCAATATCTTCGGATGTCATAACATATAGTTATATTTAAAATAATTTGTAGCATTTATAGCGTTAAGTTTTATCTACAAAATACGTATATATATTTATAGTGACATTGTAAGACTTACAATAATCTTCCAACTGTACCATATACTTTTGTAAATGCCTCCAGAATATAATAATCCTTGTGAGAGCAGATAAATCTCCCGTATTTTTGTAATGCGTGTGCAACATACTAGATGTCCACGTGGTAGCTTAGATCATTACAGTAATTGTACAAGATTACAATTAGATCCGTAGATTACAGTGTTGTAGACCAAATCATCTTTCCACATTTACTACACCAAGGTAGGACAACGTATATGTTTGTCAGTATCACAAATATGATAGTGACAGCGTATTCTATTGAACACAGCTAATCAAAACATGTAATAAATATTACTAATTTTATTAGCGTCAATTCCCTGAACATATACGTCACATATGTGTTCGGAATCAGACTAAAGTATTAGCTGTACGTAATCTGCTTAGAAATTTATCATGTTTCGATAAAACGTTAATTTTATAATAACTTGTTTAACTTTTATGTACAACAAAACAATTACATATATATAATATACATGAAACATCGAAACGTCTTTTTGGAATTAGAAAATATTGGTGAACATAGGATAGATGAAGAAACGTGGGCTTAAGGATAAATTTCACTTTTCTCAGAATATAAAATGAATATAAAGAAGAGTGAGTCACTGCAAAATAGTATGACAGAACCATTATATTTTATCAGATTGTAAATCCATTAAAATTACAAATTAACAAGTAACAGGTAACACAGAAAACGGCTTTCAGAATTCAACGCGGTTAACGATGTGCAGATCACCGATCGTGGAGAAGTGACCACTTTTCCTTTTGCTCACGTTGATTATTTTGATTTTGATATAAAGCTATAAATGATCATTAAACAAATTTTATTTGGATTTTCTCGCGGAAAATATTTTGAAACCACATTTTTCTTGAGTCCCGTTTACTTGTCACTTGTTAATTTCATTAATGAGAGTCCTTGTTATTTATCTAATTATTAAAATTACAAATGTTTTATTAACGCGCCAGATTTTGTATCGAATATACTTTTCATGGAAATATTTAGAGCCTTATGTAAACTGTGGAGATCTTTGTATTTTTCTAGAACTTACAATACTGCACTCAACACTGCAGAGAAATTAAATCTTGATTTGGTATCAGAATATACACGTAAATATTGTATTGATTCTGTAAACTTTCCGTCAAAAATGGTCAGAATCGTTGTTCAATTAAAATTCATTTTATTTCAATAAACGGATATAAAGATCCGCTTATAACAAAATAAAATACTGAATATTTGTAACAATTCCTTACGATTGGTACATACATCTACCAAGATGGAAGTTCAACACGGAACGACAAATTGTACAATTGTAGAATTTTTTTAGATGTAAGCTATATTCGCACTCGTACTGTGCAAAAATGAGCATGACTCTTTACTAATTTCAGATTTTAATATTTGCCAACGAAACTTCATATCCCTCTACTCAACGTCCTCTTCCGCCATTTGAGTTTGCGACACTATTTTCTGTAAGAAAGCAGGCAGAATAACAAAAAAAAACGTCACCTCATTTCAACACTTTCAATTAAATAAATCTGTACCTGGCCAACGAGGGGCAGTCGCTGCACCAGAGTCTGGAAAATTGGTGGCGGCAGAGTCTTCTGGAGAACCGTCAACAGCTGGGCCGGCTGTCCACAGACCGCCACTGCGTTAGCCAGATGCTCGACCCCTTCCTCAACATTGCCAGTGGCCAGTAACTCCTCCCCAAGTTGTACCTGAAGTGCGTAACATTGTCCAATGCTTGAATGAGCTTCAAAGCTGGTTATACTTATCCACGGTGGAATTTGCAACAAATGTTACCTCTTGCAAGAAGAACTTCTGCACTAATTCATGATCCCTCAAATCTGGTATCTTCGACGAAGCCTTCTGCGCCTGCTTCTTGGCTTTCCTACCTACAACACAGAATTGAAACTTTTTCAATGGGGAGGGAATGAAAGTCCAGTGTCCCGGACACTGCGCAATATTGTCTACACTTGTAATTGCAATCCTGACACAATAATCAATATTACAAAAGGAAGTCTCTCAGTATATAAATAGCATCTCTCCGGCTAAACGTGGCACATGCACAAAATGGACCGCAACACGACCGGTGCGTGGTGCGCGTTACCAGGAAAAATCGTTGTTCATTCACGCGAGAGTACGCGCGCCCGGTTTACCCAGAGACGTACGTCACCGCACCGGAGTCACACGTGCGCGCTCGGCGCACGAGAGCGAAAAAGTCGGGGCTTACGTTCGCGGAGCTTCTTTTTGAAATCCGGATCGCTGCGACGCTTTTGGTCGAAGTAGAAGCAGTAGCCGACGAAGATCCCGGCGATGCCAACGGCAATGCCGACCGCGGTTTTGGAAATCATGGTCATTCTAACATACAAATCCCTGATGTATCGCGGAGAATTCACGAGCACCTCGCCACAACCTCGGCCATCACGGAAAAGGTTGCCTTTCCTGTCGTGCGCGCTGAACGTGCCCGCGAAATGTTTGCGCACAGACGCGCCAACTTAACGCACGACGTCGACGAACGTCCTAGATCGTGCAATTAAAAAATCCAATTAAACGTTGGGTTTATTAAAATGGGTAAATTTAAAATTATTAATAATTCTTATCGAATAATTTGTAAGAATTTTCGGTACTTTCCATAAAACCATCCTCTTCCGCTTGTGGGACGTGAATCGAAATATTTCTATGCTGCACAGACTGCTTCGTGTCTTGTTGGACAACTTCGGACGGTGTCGGTGCGTTCCAAAACTCGTCGAAAGAAGACTTCAATTTCCCCGTTGCCGAACAGATATGTTTATGCATTTCGTATATATTTTTCCAACGCGCGTAGATTAAACGCGTGAGAAAATTAACAGAGCTGCCTCCCTTGTCTCGCGCTTCGTTCGCTTGAAAGGGCTTCTTCTTTTGTCTGGCAACCGCTCCGAGTCGAGAGCGATACGGGGCCGCTTGGAAGGGCCGGTACAGTGGACTTCGCTGCATACGGAGTTGAAAGGGAAGGGGAGCAGATCACTGGAGTAGAAACATGCTGATAAAACGGCGCGCATTGTCGCACGGCTAAATACAAAAAGCGAATCAACATCGCGCGGGTGCGTTTGTTGGAAAAACGGTTTGTATATTCGCTTCATATTTTATATGCTAACGAGTCAGCAAGCAAAACATTCCGAAGTGTTTGTAGGTTGACGAGAAATACAGGTGTCCTCGACAGCTTATCACGTGAATCTTGGCGGTAACCCGTAAACATGTCGTTGATAAGGAAACCCACGCGATACGCTCATCAAGAAGGGCACACCGACGTCTGCTACTATTCCGGCGAGAAGTAAGTGCCCTCGCGTATATTACTTTCGTGTGCATGCGTTTAATTTGTCACGGAGAGTCATTGTCGATGAATGTGTCTTGATCGTAGGAGGGGACTCGTCACCTGCGGCTGCGATGGGGACGTTAGATCCTGGTTGAATTTAATGGACGACGACCCGACCACCAGCTGCATCTCGGAGCAAGCGATCACTGCCATCTCCAAGGTGCCTTAACAATTGCCGGGTCAAGTTGTCAGCTTGTCAATTTGTCAGCAAACGCTTCTACAGATTCTTTGTAAAAGGGACGCCGAAAAACTTGCGAAGGAGACGAAGCTGCAACAAAGTTTTTGATTTCAGGATGGGAAGATTTTTGTCGGAAATGACAATAATACCGTGCAAATACTTACTTATCCTGATTTGGAGAAGGAGGGAATAGTTACTAGATTTTCAGCGCCAGTCTCGGCACTGGCGACGGCAAAAGACAGTAGTTTGATAACGTCTGGCTCCTGGTATGTGTGACGAGGAAATTTTATATTTATTCTACATGTGCATATTATTTATCGCGTGTTAACTCTAGTAATTTGGTCTTTTTTTTAAGTGATATGCGGATACACGTTACGAACATTAGTACTTTAGACAGCGTCGAATTAGAGGGCCACGAAGCACCAATCTTGGGCCTGTCTTTAGATCCGAAAGAAGAGTTTGTGGTAAGAAACATTGCAGCGTTTCCTAATGCTTCATCAGTGATAAAAACAAATTTTTTAATCGCTAAATTGAAACCGATGTTTACAGGCGTCTTCTAGCGCTGATGGATCTATTAGAATATGGAATATTAAGGAAAAGAGAACCATACATGTTTGGAATAACGTTGTACCCAAATGTAACTCCTTTTTTACTGCGAAATCGTATTGCACACCTTCCTTCAAATGTACAGACGGCAGTTACCTGGCATATCCCTCTAACAAAGACGTAGTCATCGTAGAGAGATCGTCTTGGAAGGAGTTATGTAGACTTAAATGTCCTACTTTAAGGACTGTAAGTTACTGTCTCAGTCTTCTTGTCTCTCTTTCCTAGTTAACTGATGAATCATTAATTTTCTGTCTTCGTATAGGAACTCAGCATTTGTAAATTCTCTGAGTGCGGCACGCGAATCGCCGCTAGTTCACTGTACGGAGAGATAGTTGTGTGGAATGTGGAAAGCAAGGAATTAATTGGATATCTCGAACACGAGCAGGATACCAAAATCACCGCACTGGTGTGGAACATAGATCATTCGAATGAAATTGCATTCTGCGATGCATTGGGAAAATTAGGATGCATTGACGTGGTAAGAAACTTTCTCGTGTTAAATATATATGTCTCGCATACGTGTGCGTATAAAGATTTTATCAATACATTCAGAATGTCTAATAATCCTCTTAGATAAGCACTAGTAAGCCTGCAAGTGAAATCTTGGATTTTGAGAAAAACGAAGATGCAATGGAAAACGATATTGGTTTACCGGATGATGACGACGATGATGAAAATGTGATATCTCTGAGTAAAATTAAGGCCTCTGTCAATTTAGAAGACGATGAGAAAAGTCATGTCGATGCAGATTCTGAAAAGACTCCATTTGACGCGAAGGCTTTTGTGCCCAATGTAAAATTGCAATCGTCTTTTCAACCGGGATCTACACCCTCTCATTTACTGTCATATTTCATGGTGCAGTATAATAATAAGATTTACGCGTGTACACTCTTGTGATATTTAAAGATAAATCTAATCTTTGCGATACTTATGTAGGTGTGGAACGATGTGGGAATGGTTAGATGTTTCTCATCAGAGGACGGGGAGGGATGCAGCATTGAGGTGGAGTTTCATGATGTCACGGTACACCGCAGCATGCATATAAATAATTATCTACGACATTCTTTAGCTGCCTTGTCTACCCAAGCACTTGCTCTGAGCTGTCCAGCTTCTGAAGATGGTCCCAGTAAAATTGTCGTGATAGCTCTGCAAGGTTATTTCATTATTACCGTACAAGATCATTCATGATTATGTATGATGATTGTTTATGATTATGTTTATGATGATTGGTTATGATAATATACGTGAACACTTTAGAATGTTGTACCTAAAACGAGAAAAAATCGTAAATGTTGAATATCTATTTAGGTTTTATCTTATGAATCATAAATTAGAGAAACTTTTCAAAGCATCCACACAGTGACACATTTAAAAACTATAATATATAGATAATAAAAAAAATATATATAAACTATTATTTCTCTGTATTAGGTTGGGGTTCTGGAAATAAAGAATGGATTCTGGATCTGCCAGAAGGAGAGGAAAGCGAATGTTTGGCGGCTGGTGATAATTTCGTTGCAGTAGCAACATCTAGAAGAAATTTAAGGATATTTATGATAGGCGGAACGCAACGTGAAGTTTTAGCTCTGCCCGGACCTATAGTTGCAATGAATGGTCTAGGAAATCATCTTGTGATAGCTTATCACGCTGGAATTGGTAAAAAAAACCTTTTTAGTCAGTTAACATAATGGAAAATCTGATAACTGAAAACAATTTATATAGTGTTATTTAAAAATGTAATATAGTTTTTTTTGCGTAAAAAGGTCCATCGGGTGATCAGAATATAAATCTATTATGGATGCAAATACAGGGAGCGCATTTACGCAGTCAAACCTTAACGCTTCCCCTTTCGCCGGTGTCGGATCTCATGTGGTTGGGATTATCAGATGCTCGATCACCCACTATTATGGATTCTGATGATATCATCAGGATATACGACAAGAGATCGTGTCAATGGAGAGTGCTTTGCGATACAAATGAGCAGGTATTGTAAATTATGAACGAATCTTTCAGCGGTGCGCGCATAACTTGAGATTTTGCTGTAGGGAAAAGGTAGAGCAGATCACTACTTTATAATTGGCGTGAGCGAACGCGAACGGAATATGCGGTGTATTCTCTGCAAAGGTAGTTATTATCCGCCGACAACTCCGCGGCCGGTAATTACTGAAATATCTATATCTGCACCTCTCTGCGAACCGGAGTCTGAGAAAACTGAGAAAGAACGTAAGCTATGGGAGATAGGAAGCAATCCGTTGGAAGAAACTGAGGCGATGTTAACTCTAATAGCGGTAGGTAATTCTTGAATGGCAATACACTTGTTTCTACTTTACTTTCGCAATTTAGTACTCTGGTACTTTAGAAATTTGGTACATTGAATCTTGCAATTATCTGCTATACTTAATTGATGGTTAATTGACGAATCTCTCGCAATTAGCTTGCCTGCAGAAACAATTCGGAATATCGCGCAGTGGACATTTGCGAACAAATTGCGTCGACAAAAGTGATAGACTTAGCCATACGGTATGCCTTGCGTGTAAATAAAATGGCATTGGCAAATAAATTGGAAACGATTGTTGATGCAAAATCGGATTTTAAAGATTCAAATGAAGAACGTATGGAAAACCAACAAGATTCTTTCACAACCAACGGTAATTCTAGCGTAGTTGATGATCAAGAGGAACACGATGTGTCTTTACCGCTCATTAAAAAAGCAGAGATAGAAATTAAGCCATTGGTCATGAGTCAAACGTTAAAAAGAGTAAACCCATTTTTAAAGGCCGAAAGCCCATCTCTATCGCGAAGAGGTAAATAATATATATTTTTTAATTCTATTACATTTTGCTGCATTATTACGAATATTTTCTTTTATTGTATCATTATAGGTTTAGCTGGATTGAACAGTTTACCAGAGAAGCCTCAAAAACCTGCCTTATCCAAAGTCGTGCCTGTTAAATCAAAATCGAAGACTGAGTCTAAGAAAGAATCGTTCGTTAATTGGTATGCTAAAAATAAGAAAAATCTGCAGGAAGAATTTCCCGAGGTGAATGTTGCCGAATTAACTAAAATCGGTTTAACGCGATACAAAGAGGAGGCGGCACAATCGAATGCAGACAACGCGGCTGGATCTTCAGAACTCTTCAAGAAACGAAAATTGTCCAGCCCAGACAACGAACATAGTAGCGAGGCAAAACGATCTGTTAGCAGCAAACTCAGTGAATTCGCATTCGACAAGTAAATTTTATTCGGTTACGAAAATTATTTTATCTGTGAAAATTGCAAGGCTTTTGGCAATTTAAGAGGAGTTTATTATATTTCCAAATTACTATCACGAAGAATAGCTTAAAGACAACAGATTTTAACAGGTTTCTTTCTTTAGGTACGTTTTTATATGCTTTTAGCCTCGCGTATCCTCAGGAAAACAAACAAAATTTCTAATGCGAGATAGATCGTAGGAATCCAAACATCTCTTCTAGCGTTTTAGAATTAAAGTATATATAATAAATTTTATTTATCGCATTTTTTATCAATTTTGATATTAAACTAACAATTGTAGAAACGTTCTTGTGTCTTTCCTTGTTTTTGTCTCGATGCGTATTTATATCATTGTGCCAGTTACGTGAAATTGTAAGGAAGCAAGGTTTGAAAGTAGTACCAACACTGCGAGTATCATCAATAACTCCGTATACTCGTAGGTGCAGAAGCGCGGAAGTCTCTGAGAAGGTGAGGCAGGTCATTTGTTAAAACGGCGAGAGGGTATTAACGCGATAAGTGGATAATGATTGGATATGAATTCGTGTCTTTCAAGTGTCGCAAGCGCACTGCCCCACGTTCACCCTTCCGCGCCGATAAGGCAGCGTGGTGGCAAACTTAAGATCCGTTTTTAGTTTGCTCCAGTCTCTCGGGCACTCGGCACCACGGCGATACGCGGTGGCGGAAATCACGTCGTCGTCGAAAATAAATTTGTGCTCGACGAAGACGGCGGGCGATCGGCCGCACGATGAAAGGTAAGTCGATCTTCTCGGGCCTCGCGAGCCTGTGACGGTAATTGTTCGCCTTCGAGACTCATCCGGAGAACTCGCCGCGCTAAATATACATCGGACGACAGCGAGTGTGCATAATGGCATGCGTGCCTTTAAATTGCATCATCACGATGTGCACGTGCCGTGCGACGGTTAATTTCCACGGTGTATAATCTCGCGGTGTATGGGCACTCACGTTTCTCATTTTAAATATGATGTATTGCGATAATAACGAGAGAATCGTGTAACTGATCGCCAATTCTTCATTAGTCTCTCCTCGTCTTTTTCAGCCGAACTGATAAAACGAAGCCAAATTTTTTTCATCATCTACATGTAATCAGTATTCCACTATCATTTAAGAAAGCATTTTGTTGCAAAAAACTGTGACCTTGCGATATAATGAAATTTTAAATAGGCCGCTGTCTTTTGCGCAAGACGTGATTACGTCGAATAACTTTTCTAATGTTATATATTATTTACATCATTTCGAACATTTCGATTATGCATTATCTGTTGCGAAACAAAATTAATTCTTAAATATATTTGGACAACCAAAAACTCCATTGATTACAATATGACGTATTGTACATTTGGTGATATTTCATATTGTATTTAATGTATTATATATATATACATAATTTGTACATACATATTGTAGTTCTTTGAAAATAAATCGGCATCTCCAATTATTGCCGAAATGAAATAATGTTTTAGTATCGATTGATTTATCGAAGATAATCTTAACTTTCCATAGTGAAGGAGGAAAGTTATCGCATCAATGTTAACATATGTTAATACTATTTTGCAGCGGAAATAATTGGTCGTGTAACAGATTTTTAATTCAAGAAAAATGCATCACGACATCGGGAAAAATTGGCGCGAAATCGGTAATCGTTAATGTTATTCGTTTGTGCAATGCTTATTTTTACGACGCTATTTTTATATACTTTAGTCAATGGCAAGTGCGTATATACCTGTTTGAATTTCGCTAAGAAACTTGCAGTCGCAGATAACATTTGCTAATTGTACTTCAATACTGTGCAAACGTATTACGCAAATCATTATAAAAAAGTTGCGTGTTTCTTATGTTTACGAGAGAATTCCTCGTATGTTCAAATGAAGAATTGAAAGGTAGTTCTGCAAAGAATTAGCCATAAGTTGACGCGGAGATTTTTTGTATTGATTAAAATCCATCGTTTTCCTGCCAAGGCGCGACTATACGTGCGTCACGTGCGTTTCTGTAGAACATGTGCATTTTCAACGCGGTAAACACTTCCATAGTTGAAAAATACATTGCGAGAGCAGGGAACTTAGTTTTCTCATTTACAGTTTAATTGTTTACACTAAATTTGTATCGTTGTGATAAGCAACGTTTTTTGCTAAACACTTATCTTTACGATACGTTCAAAACAATTATATCAAACGTACTTGAGTTTTGTCTCTGTAAACGTTAGAATTATATACATGTCTGTTTCGCGAGCCGTGCGGATAAGTCGACGCTGCAAATTTCGGATATTTCGTTCTTTCCTCGGATTCTCCAGCTAACTCTGACATAAACGATAATCTTTTTTATATGTGTAAAAACACATAAACAAAATTGATATTAAGCATTTTGTAATCTTGTACTATTGGCAACGCTATCATTTTTCGCGTCGATATAGTATTTAATCACCTATAACATGTCGCAATGAGTATGATCGAACTCTGTGACAGTGTTCTTGGTTTTTAATTTTTCGGAATAAATTGGTTGATATCATTTGCACATAAAGGTACGATTGTTTTTAAATGAAAACGGAAATGAAATGTATATATAACTTAACATAATTTACGTAACAGTATCTACTGATTGTGAGAAATATCTATCTTCAAGCAGAATGACCTATCATTTGAAGCGTGTAGATAAAGCATGTGTGTCATGGAAGCTTATTTAGCGAAACATTTGAACATGTCTATTTCGAGTAGCGGCTTGCGTGACTCATTAAAAATTTTCTTTTCTGAAAAGAAAAAGGAATCATTACCAAATAATTTATTTTCTTCTAATCATTAATTATCAAGTAAAATAGATGATTGTAATAATCAAGATAATTAATAACAAAGGCTACGCGCAATTCCTTTTCAATGATAATCTTTTTTTCTTATTTTTGCGTTGTTTGAAGCACAAAAGTACAAATTCCGTCAAAGTTCATTTAGGCGCCCTATAATTAGAGCCGGAATTCAGAATAGAATTCTATTTATAGTTTCACATTTACTGTGTGATACGACGAACAATTAAAGAGTCGGAAGATATGTGTAATATAAAATCTATAATGTTTTTTTAATTATTTAATAAACAATATATACTAAAATTTACTCACGCGTATTAAAATGCGCAAAGGAAAAAATTATATTATAGAATATATATATGTATAATAGAATGGAAATCTGATGCAAATTATAGATTATCTAAACTACATACGTTACAAATTGCAATAGACTTTTATTCCGAATCCCGACGTGTGTTGTAGATCATCTAAAATGACTTCAATTCTGCGTAACTTTATACGATTTGGATAAAACTGCTGCGCTAAGGTTTTGCTTGCGAGTCGTTGGCCAACGTCGGACAATTTTATATGTATCGGTGACATGATATGCTGTTATTGCAACACCGTTTTGCACATCTGCAACCGCATGTACATGGAATGCATACGGCGCAATAACATTAATTAACGTGCATGTCCTGTTAGCTTATACCGGTTCGAGAGTTTTATCGGTTACTGAAACGAATAATATCTTATCGGACTTTGAAACTCGAGGCGATAGCCGCAGTGTACCAAGTCACGTATCGACAGATGAAACGTGGAAAAGACTCATCTCATGATTTGCAAAAGAAAACAGCAGAAACCTGAGTTGAATTACAGCGGATTAATAATCAGATTTAGAATGTAAATTTTACTCCCACAAGAAAACGAAGAATTGCGTGGAAACGCGTACAGAAATAAATGATTTTGTCGCGAGTCGGGACTTTCCGCACTGCCGTTTCTACAATCGTTTAATGACAAAATTTTTCAAAATTTAACTTTGACGAAAATCTCTTGCGGAATTGAAAAAAAAAGAGATTTAGTTATACTAATTGTGTTTTGCATCATCTTCAATAGCTAAATCTTCTAAATGTGATAATTAAATATTGCTAATTACTAATTGCCACGTATTGTGCGGAAATGTCTTATTATTAGATTTGGTTTGTGGAGCTTGCGGTGTGTTTAGATTCGAGTCCAATATAGAGCGATCGATAGAAGCTAATGTCTCATCGAAACATTAATATCCCACACTCCGCTTAATTTCGCTTATTTTCAAGTAACGCGAAACATAGACAAAAAGTTTAGCAATTGCAAATTGTATTTAATAATTTTACACAATGATTGCGTGGATTAATTTGAGATGTAAAATATATTCTTCGTCCAACTCTGCGACTCAAATTATCGCGAATTGACGAAGATAAGATATGTCGTTATTTAATTTTAGTATTTAGCCAGCAGCACTATTTGGAGGAACCTACGGAGAGAAAAATGATATGTTAACTACAATCATGTATTCTTTGAGCGGATGAACTTGGAGGACTGCGAGAGACTACCGCAGAGCGTTTTATATCGAGTCCAGTTGGACATAGAATTGCAAAGAGTTAACTAAAAATTTTTTAAGTCACGTCAAGTAAAGTACTGTATGTTTTCTTTCAGGTCTCGTACCGTTGGACTCTGTTCAAGAGGCCATGGGCTCCATGGGGCCATGGCACATCGTCATCGCCGTGGCGATTTCCCTCGTCAAATTTCCAGTAGCTTGGCATCAGCTTTCCATCGTGTTTCTCGCGCCGCCTACTAATTTCTCATGTATCGCCCCTTTATCATCAACTAACGAATCCATGATAATGAAATGCGAAGTTGACGTTGGGAATGGTACCATAGAAAAGTGCACTGACTTCCGATACGATAAGCGGATATTCCGAGAGAGTATCATCACGCAGGTAAATTAATATGATTTAATTAAACGTGACTTTCTTATGTATATATTTCTTCTTCATTCAATTGATCAATTAATAATCACGAGAAAGTATTTAGAATAATTAAGAAGTACGTGAGAATAATAATACTATTATTATTTATCTTTGCAGTGGAACTTAGTATGTGATAGAGAGCAATTAGCGAATTTTGCACAATCTTGCACAATGTTCGGTGTGCTCGTTGGTAATTTAATTTTCAGCATGATGGCTGACAGGTATGTTAATTTGAATGTGCACAATATGATAACTTAAGCGGCTGTAATTTTATAAGTAAAAATATGAAATATTTTTTCACCTTACACTAATGAGAGACTTACTTATATCCGTTTGTATAGAATTGGCCGGAAGAAACCATTAATGATTGCAATCGCGTTGCAGTCGGTGACAGGATTCGCGTGTGCATTCGCACCGTGGTACGAATTGTTTCTTGTACTCAAATTCATTTGCGCCGTATCTACTGGCGGAACCATGCTCGTCAGCTTCGTTTTACGTGAGTCAAGCACAATTTATGAAAGCGTAATTTACAAAACTAATCAATCAACCGGTTGCAGTTATGGAGATTGTTGGAGTCGAATGGCGATCGACCATGTCGGTTCTTTTTCACGTGCCATTTTTAATTGGACATGTAATGAATCCCCTGATATCCTATTTGACACTTACGTGGTCTGGATTCCAAATGGCTATCTCAATACCGTCAATTTTCTTATTAGCGTACTATTGGTGCGTTAGATAAATATACGTATGCTGTTACGAAAGCGTTAAGATTCGCGAAATGTTGGGTGTCAGGAACCCAGTTATTAAGAGTCGATGTTTCGCATCCAAAATAGGGTTATTCCGGAATCACCGAGGTGGCTGTTAGCTATGGGCAAACACAGGCAAGCGGAACGTATTTTGCTGAAAGCTGCCGGCCGAAACAAGATACCGGTGGAAAACGTAAAGCTGGCGCTTGAAACTTATGAGAATCAGTCGACGGTCCGACACGCAAAGAGCAATGAAAAATACAATATCACGCATTTGTTTAGAACTTCTAATTTGAGACTGAAAACTATTTATGTGAGCGTCAACTGGTTCGTCTGTGGTATGTGTTTCTTCGGATTGGCGCAATACATGGGCCATCTTGACGGCGATATATTCGTTAACGTCGCAGTTTCTGGTAAAGTTTAATCTTATACATCTTAAGATTACGTTAAATTCTCCGATTGTGTGTCGTAACGTTTATTGTGATTTACAGCCGCCATGGAGATACCTGGAACTATAATAGTACTGTTTTTAATATCGCGAGTTTCGCGTTTAAAAATTATGATCAGTGGAAACATCTTGTCCGGCGTGAGTTTACTTCTGATAACTCTTATAACCAACGCAAACGTCCGGATATTTTTAGCCTCGCTAGGCCTCGTGGGTATGGCTATTAGCTTTCCCACAGTATACCTGTACAGTGGTGAAGTATTTCCGACTGTCGTGAGAAACGTTGGCGTTGGATTAGGAAGCATTTCTGCCAGAATCGGAAGTATAATTGCACCGTACATTGCCACAATGGTACTTTATGCGTATTTTTTTACAATGAAATAATTTAGTATATTATGTTAGTGACCTTATAAAAGTCTCATTTCTTATTTATGTCCAAGTGATGAATTTGTACTTTAAGATTAAGGAGACATAATGCAATAATTTACAGGGCACTATCCAAATCTGGCTGCCTCCAGTAATATTTGGATTGGGGCCGATAATAGGCGCCATACTCTGTTTATTTTTACCGGAAACAATGAACTGCGAGTTGCCAGAGACAATAGAAGATGCCGAAAATTTTGGAAAGTACGACGCTATACAATAAATACTATAAAACACTTCTATTAGTGTTACAAGTTTGTTAATATGCAACAAATCTTATATCTTTCAGGAAAAAAACCGAGGAAAAACATTGAATTGATGATTGATATGCGACATATGTTAATGCAACAAATCTTATATCTTTCAGGAAAAAAACCGAGGAAAAACATTGAATTGATGATTGATATGCGACATATGCACTGGATGGCACATAATCATTTTCCATAGTTAATATCTTATAGAAATATAATTTAGCATGACATGTTAAGTTCAGCTATTCAATATATTTTGTTTGTTAGTATTTTTTATCAAGTTATCAAATCTGTAACAAAGAATGGATTAAAATTCTTAAGTGAACTACAGTAACGCTTAAAAAGAAGAGAATTTTCATACATAATTTGTATGATTCATTGTATATATATATATGTATGTATGACCGATATACGATATCAATATTTTGTGCCACACAACAAATTTTACATAACAATTGTATATTTATATAACGTACATTGCATTTTATAATAACGTATAATTTTACAAATTCTCAACATTATTGCTTCTTAATGTAAAATTATTGTAAAGACGATATCTCGC
>NW_011967223.1:2349233-2352903 GCF_000949405.1 Vollenhovia emeryi | reverse complement strand
TAACGTGCAACAAGTTTTGATCTGTTGCTACACAATTTAATCGATACTTGTTTAGTAAAAATTCGTATATTAAATAATATTACAATTTCAACATATGCGAAGTGTTTTTGTACATAATTATAATATTATAATTCTACAAATATATAATTTATACAATTACAATATTAATTTGTAATTAATATAATAAAATAATATAAATATTGATTATATAATTAATATTCAATATTACTTAATTATAACCATTATATCGGTATTTTGTTGAGAATAGAAACAAATTAATATCCATAGATTATTCTTATTAATATTCATTTTCCTGAAATCATGATCTTTAGAAGATACAGGAGATACGCTCTCTTGCAATGTATTATTATTTACAACTGCCTTTGATGAGGTACTAACAATAAGTCTTTTTAAATATTCATAGATTTATGCCGAAAATCTTATGTTGTTTTCTATTAATGTTCTATTAATCTTGTTTTTAAATAATGGTTATATGCGATTATAAAAATATATTTCATTATATATTACCCATACAGATCTTATTAAGACTACATATAAAAAATACTAAAAATAATTCGAGATAAATCGCTCGTGTAAAAGTGAATGTGGTAGAAATCTAGATACGAGACTTCGTCATTCACAAAAATTGCAATCCCCAATGAATGTAATGACATACTTACATAAGAAATAAGTAATAAATAGGACCAAATCAGCCTTTTATGAGTTTCACACGTCAGCGTTAGCGCAGGTAGGATATCTAGATTCTTCGTAACAAAGTGCAAAGTTCTAAATAACATAACGCTGATATTATGTAACACCATCTAACTTGTTTGTCCAAAATAAAGTGTTTTATTGGGCAAAACGTTCACGATATCGTTAGTTCGTTTGTGCATAGTGTCGATCATCTGATTGCCATACTTAACGGTGTTACTTATTGTTAGAGATCCTAGCCAGGAGGACACGAGACTCTTTACAGGTGTTTTCGATGGCGTCACGTTAGACGTTGTACCTAAAACATTTTATATTATATACATACGAAATATATCATAAATGATACGACTTTTGTAAGGAAGCTTTATGCAAGAGAAATAGGCGAAATAAAACTCACCTAGTAAAAATTTAACGATTGCCTTATTTACGGCGTCTGAGTTTTCTTGATGTGGAAAGTGCTGCGCCCCTGGTATGACTTTGACCCTGGACACTTCTACGTGCTCGGCACTTTGAATGATGCTTTCTATCGTTACAAAAGGATCCATATTTCCGATTAGAAGCAGCGTTTTATTATCAATCTGTTCGCCACTATCTATATTCAGTCTTGTGAATGGAAGGTTGCGATAATAATTAATCGGTCCTGTCCAGTCCTCTATAAAAATAATTTTAATTTTAATATTTTATATACAAGCAAATGTAAAAGAAGAATAATGTATAACGCAAAACTTATTGTATAAGGATTAAAATTAAGTTACCTTTCCTACTGAAGGCATATTTATATGCCTCGACATAACTTTTTTCTATGCCATCTTGAGATATTTGAAGGTGTCGAAATGTATCGTTGATAATAGACAAGTCCTCTTTAAGCGCATCTATTTCTGGCAGAAACGGTAGTCTGCTGAAATGTATCCACCTGAAACGCGCATTATTCGCCATTAAAATGCGCAAATGTAAAATTTTACACGCCCACGTGACACGTCAAAGTTCTCGCGGATATTTGTGAATACAATTTCGAAGATATACGTACTTTCTGTCTAAGGCGGAATTTCCTGATGCTCTGTTCCAATAGAAATTGGGATGCGGACTCGAAATAGCTACGAATTTATAAACGATGTCTTTGTGTAGAGCGACCATGTACCAGCCCAGAAGTCCTCCTAGGTCATGACCGATTATACTACACGTCTTCACGCCGAGAGTCAAGATGAATTGTTTCAACTCGTCTATTAAAATTTCGACCTTGTAAGACCGCTTGTTGAGCGGCTTGTCGCTGTCGCCGAATCCCTTTAAATCAATAGCCACTACTCTAGAACAGCATTGAAACATGTGAGCGTTTTACACTAGCGTGAGTTATGAAATACTTTATCTTATAAAATTATAAAACTCTTATAAATATTGAATTATCGAATGTACCTATAATGTTTCGCGAGGCATGGGATTTGTTCCCTCCAAGTCAACCAGCAGTCCGGGAATCCATGTAATAATAACACGAGCGGTTTACTCTTGTCTCCCGCTTCCACATAATGGAATTTGACGCCCTGCACGAAGAAAAAAAAGAGTGTATTAAAAGAAAATGTAAGAAAATCCTTTTTAACATCCGCCCTGTTTAAAATATTAGATGAACAGATTGCATTAGATTACATGCCCTTTCAATGTCAATAAATAAGAGCCTTATTAATTTACATTGAAATTGCATTGTAATCTGATCATATTCTATTATTTTAAAGAGGGCGAATTATTTCACTTTGTTCACGCGAGTGTAAATTTATTTAAAATAGAATACGAGCTTTATGTAAGAGTTCCCCCTTACAATACAATTATAATAACACAATAATACAGCGAGCGTATCGAGAGATAAAATAAAATTACATCAGACTCTCGTGTATAGATTAAACGGTAGCTTTCCTTCATAATTTGTAATTTCCCGATTGGCGGCGGAGGGAATCCTCCATTTATTTTCCAGACTAAACAATTTAATATCGTCACGATACTTCAAATGCCCCGATAAAAAGAGGTGGACAATAACTTTGCAGCCGGCGATTCCACAGCGCTGCTTAATTGAATTACATTTGTTGTTCATCAGACGCTAATTTCCTGCAAGGAAATTCAAAGCACCCAACGATTACCGAATGAGTTAATTTGCCTTTGAAGATGTAATTGGACTCTCCTTGCAAATTCTCGTAATCGTCACAATCATCATCACGATAATCCGCAGTGAGAGTCCAATGTATTTATTAAGCAGTTTTTCGCCAGTTATCGCGGGCTCTGCATTTCCTTATAAAAAGTTGATGCTTGTTAAAGAAAATTATTATGTAATGTATAACAATAATGCAATGATTACATAGTCTATTGTATATATCTAAATTATATATAGAGGAAAGTTCCCTGTATGCAACATCCAAGTTCAATCGCAAATCTTTTTCCACGACGATTCCGCGAGCCAACAATAAATTTTCCACTAAGCAGATTTCACTCCAAGGACAATAAATTCATGACGAAGCCAACAGATGATGCCTGTTAATTTAACAGAAACTCTGCTATCTCATATTAGGAGTTTTCTCTTTAAATAGAGCGAATTTCTTAACCACACATCAGTACTTTGAGCAGTCCAGTTGAATAAATTCAGAGACGAATAAGAATTCAAGAAGGAAATGTTATACAAACGATTGGTTTAGATCTTCATTCTCAAGGTTGTAAAGTTAAAGGAAACGCTCTCAAAGTGCCTGCTCCTTTGTCACATCCCAGCAAACACATTGCAACAACGTTGCGGCAATGTAATATTGCTGTAGTGTTGCTACATTGTTACAACATTGCCGTGATGTTGCTGCAATGTTCTGTGTTTGCTGGGATTATGTGCTATATCATACTATACGCATTATCATCATAAAATATTAGTGCACAGAAAAAAGAATATTCTTCTTTTGAAAATATATTTAATTTCAACGTAAAAATCTTGAAATGG
>NW_011967223.1:2230090-2347825 GCF_000949405.1 Vollenhovia emeryi | reverse complement strand
AGATTATATTGCATTAAAAGATGAAAAACTTGCTTGAATGAAGCAATTTTGTATAATTCAATCGAGAATATATACTTATTATTTAAGAATAATTTTTTTGAATGAAAAGTAAACAATATTGGACAGAAAGTAACATTTTCAAATCGAAGATTATAAAGATTAAAATGATTGTATTGTCAAAATAACTATATGTATTCTTGAAGTGGCAATTAGAGTATTTAAATAAGACCGTATAAATATAAAGGAGCCTCCTATTTACGCGTTTATTTATGTCACAGGTCGTATGTTCAAATCTGCTTCGACGCTCGCTGTCAGAAATCACAATTAATTATATCCAAAAAGAAAACAGACAAGGGGCGTATCGACCTAAAAATATCCGGTTATCGTTAATGTGCAACGTGTTTATTCTTCACTCGAGTGTCGCAAGACGAGACTCATACGAAGTTCAGATACATATGCATCTTTTCGATTACATCGCGAGGATTCAATCCCTCGTCCTTTGGACAACACGCGAGCGTACAAACATCTCGATTCGCATCGTGAGGGACAGTCGAGGGCGAGATAACGTTGCGACATAAGTCTACGATTAAGAGTATAATTATGTAATAATTATGTAATAACGACACCACTTATAATCTGGCAAGAGATAAGTGCATCTCAAAGTTTCCCCTGCAAGTGACGAACCCGCTCGTCCTCGCGGATTCTTTCGCGACGTTCAGCGACGTTTCAGAAGACATCTAAATATATTCTCTCGGAAGAGATTTCGAACCTACATAGATTTCGAACACGTCATCTGGACACGTGATACAGACGAGACTCACCTTGATCTTCACGTAGGAATGCGTGCCGATACTGTTGTCGACGAGACACGGCGGCGGCTGGTCCCGCTGCCGCAGCATGAAGAACTTCTTCGGGTCCCATATCCACCTGAGGAACCGTCGGACTATCAGGTGCAGGCCGTAGGCGAAGGACAGGATGTGCAGCTCGATCGTCTCGCGCGCGGAAGCGCGCACGATCCTGCTGTCGTCCGCGGCGAGCATGCCCGCGGTGCGATCGAGGGGATAATCTCGGAGGATCTGCGCGACGATCGCTCGCTCCTCGACGGCGGCACTCGAGGGCCTCTCTCCGCGCAAACAATTGGACTCGAGTGGCCGACGGTGTGTGTCGCGAGAGCCCGCAGGCGGCTAGGCACGTGCGCGTCGTCACGCGGACAGAACGGAGCGCGAGATCGCGAGTACTTTCGGAGTACAGGCGTATCGGCTAATTACGAGACACGTCCGATATCTCCGATCTCGGGAGAGATCGCGATTGTAACGTCGACGCGACCGAGTAGCGGTCGCTCGGAGAACACAATAACACTGTTGACAGCGAGACTGCCGTGTTACACAGCTTCTCCGGGTTAAGCGATGACTTTACACACCACGCTTCTCGTCGAATACTGATGCAATTTTCTCTCTCTCTCTCTCTCTCACTTTCTTCGCAGATCGGTATCTGGCACCTCGCAAGGCTCTTGCCGGCCAGTACGGACTGTCTTTACGACTGCGGAGAGGATATCACTGATCGGACTTTTTGTACGTCGCGGGCTCAGAGGCCACGACTGCCGCGAGGCAACGAGGTATCTTTTTATCGGATCTCCTCGACGGAAAGGCGTATCACCGAAAGCTTTATCTCTGTCTCTGACGACGGGCGACTCGAGGTTTTCAAACTTCAGAGAAGCTGCCCCTTTTTTTTTCTTTCTTGTAAAAGACCTACTCTTCTGGCTTCAGTCTCGCGATGTTCACAGTTCAGTTTCGACACTTGGCGGCGAGAGGACGAGCGAGGAACGGAGCATTATTAAACTAGAGCGAATCGTCCTCCATCCGGCTCCTTGAGATGCTTTCCAGCATGCGAGATCGGAGCAAGACAAGCGAGATCCTCCGCGGCGATGTGTTAAGATTTTACTCTGACAAGAAAAGAATACGATAAAGAATATTGTGTATACAGGGCGGGCCAAGAATCATCTGTTAAGTGGCGAAATACCTTACTGATATTATTAAGTAGATTACACGATTTATGAAAAGGTTTTTCTAACTGTTTTCCTTCCTCCTTTAGTAAACATTTTGTACATGAATCAACATGAGTAAAGAGGTGAATTAAAAACAAGACTACGTTGTTGTTAGTGCAATTTCAATAAGCATTGAAGTGAGTAGAGACTTTTGGTCTTTTCGTTTCATTCCAATTAATTCAATCCCCGTATTACTTCTTGGGTTGAGATTAATCTCTCGGAATATTTTTACGCGTCTCGGAATGACGTAAACGTTCGTACTCGGAGAAAAATATGAATCACTAATTTTACGAAAAATTTTAATCCCATTAACGATTTCCTCGCGACTGTCTCCTTCTCGAGGAGAGGGAAGCGAAAACTGAGCCGCGATTTGTCAGCCGATCGCTGTTGAACTGTGGACTTGTACCCGCGCTGTCTCATTTCAACTCGTTCCACCTCGGTGTGACGTGCGTGGTAGCGTGACAATATTTATCTGTTTTCGAAGTACGAGGCGATTACGCACAGTTAAACAGTCGTCGTGGCACGCGCGTTTGGGAACTGAATAAAGCGGCAGAACTTCCGCGGAGTAAACGCTACTATAATCTCGTACGCCGAATCGTTGCTCGTCCATATCTTATCTCGTCGTCTGCAGACGTCGCCAACGCGAACGCGATGTTTTTGAACTACGCAGAAACAGTAGGGCCCACGTAATCCTATTATTCAAATCCGTTTATCTCGAGTCTGATAAGATCGTCTGTGAGATCTGTTTTATCGACGTAATTAACATGCCGATAAGCAGCGCGATCGTTTATCGACGATCGAATAATCGTAAAACCGTCTGCAATTACTCGTAATTACAGTGTTGTAATCTAAGGTTGCGCCGTAAATTGCAGAATTACATATACACGAGCTGTTTTATTTACGTTCTGTTCACACGAACCTCTTCCATGTAGACAATGCAAATTATTATTAATTAACTGATTGTTTAATCAATTGAACTTTTAAACTATTTTTTACAGGCTTAAAAAATAAACAAATTTTAAACTCGGTCAAATTAGATGCATTGTAGTTACAATGCACTTGTAAAATATGTAAAATTATTTATATTATGTAAAATATACATGATGTTTAATATTAAAGATATTAATTAATATCTACGCTAATCTGATCTACCGTAGCTAAAAATTGTGTCCAAACTAAGTAGTAGTAACCGAAGACAAAATTGCAAGCGAAACATAAATTTCCGTTATTTCTGACAAAATATGAATGTTCCATGATCCATGGATTACTCACTGTTTACATCCCAGTGAGAAATGATTCGTCGAAACGATGCCGAATCGACATCGACACCGTCAAATTGATGTCGAATCGACATTCATCGATATTGAATTTTCTGCAAAGGGGTATTTCACCATCTAAAAGTGCGTATGGGTACGTATAAAAAAATACGTGTCCCTTATTTTGAGCTGAAAAACAACATATTCAACACTCATCAAAATCTGTGTGTCCCCACTTGGGTAGGTTCACTTGTCAGTGCGCACTAGTGCAAGCAGTCGAATTAGCTAATAGTTTACATTGCATACGTGTAAACGTGGATTATATCTCACGCGTAAACGGCTAATCCCGTTGTGATCAACTAAAAGTGCGACAGTAAGGTTTCTTATCAAGCGTAAAAAAAAAAAGAGTGAACTCGCGCGAGAAAAAAAAATTGGCAGCGGTGGGATTCGAACCCACGCCTCCGAAGAGACTGGTGCCTTAAACCAGCGCCTTAGACCGCTCGGCCACGCTACCGTTCGACAGGAATCTGTCCCGTAGTCATATTTTCCCGAGTATACACGAAATTATTAATATCTTAATTCACGAAATTATCGAGGCACACGTGAAGTAAATGCATATATGCTTCGAATTGTATGTAACTTCGCGTATTGATACATTAATGAAGTTATGTCGATATACCCAATACATTTTATTAAGAAGTCTAGTGCGCATGAAATGAAGTAAGTTTGTAAGTTCCGTTTTAAACATAAAATGGCTTTTATATAAAATAAAAGCTAATCATAGAAAGTTGCCTTATTCCTCTAACCGAATCCTCCATTTTGTAAAATTACCCACATGCTCGTCGAATATCTTCCAAACGTCGGCAATGTCTGAAATTTTATGCGAGGATAACGCATTCTACGTCAGAAATAACTTCAAAATTGACTTGTAAACGATCTTTAATAGTCGGGGAGCGATTCTATTCGGCTCGTTTGATCATAAACGATTAGAAACTGAACGATCGAGTTGTCGGTTTGTTGGTCGCATGCAGCAGGCAGTAGCGTAATGTATGTTCCAAATGCCTTCGACAAAGAAGATTCAATAGCTCTCTCACCTGTATTTTCAGTAACATATTAATCTTGCAAGCCATTCATTTTATTTCTCTCAGTTTCGCGACAAAAAATTATGTACGACAATGCACGCGAATATGCTAATAAAACGGCTGAGCTGCAAGGAAGGACAAGCGACTTCTTTGTTTTTTTTTCTCTCGAAAGGGGCATATCTTGGCGAAAAATAAAATTTTCACTCTAATTCTCTCTACATTTAATTTATGTAGATATAATTTTGAGAAACTTGTTTAACGGGCACTCTCTCTCTCTCTCTGTCGCGAGATCCGCGCAGCAGGATCTCTGACTACGCCGCTGCTATCGTGGGCGTAGATATCACATGGATTAAACAAAGACTGTCGCCGGGCGGGGCTTTCGATCGGCGCTCGGCGCGCGTCGCGCATGCGCCGCCGGCGCGGCGGAATTTCGACCCGCGTCACGTCGACGTGAGCCCCGCGGCTATGTGCGTGTATTTCTATATGTGTACACGCCGGAGTGTGTCGAGCGTTTCGTTACGCGCCTCGTCCGCTCGACGAAGAGAAAGAGGGACGAATACGCGTCCCCATTTTTTTTTCTTCCGTCCGCGCGCCGCGTCGGCCATTTTGCCGTGACCGGCTTAATATGCGCCGCTCATTTTCTCCGCTCGCGCCCGCCTGTAACCCTATATCCGCGCGACGAGGCGCAATTGTCGCGCCGTGCCGCTTCTTTGTCCTCTCTCTCTCTCTCTCTCTCACGGCTGCGACCGGGAGAGCTTTCCTCTCCGCCCCTCACGCAGCTAGGGCTGTTAGGAGTCGCGGCCGGGCGGCTCTCGTTCTCGCGGATTACTCATCGAACGGCGGGCGCGATCGACGATCCGCTGTCGGCGACAGGTGGCCCTCGCAAATTGAAAATTAATCCAATCAGATCGCGCGCCCGCGTCTCCGTCTGCCGTGTTTGGACAGGGCGCGAGGATGTAGGGCTGCTCGCGATCGCGCGCGCCCGAAATTCCACTCGCGTTTATGCGATTGCGAAACGCCGCGCCGCGGCGATCGGGATTGAAATTGAAGCGATTAACGTTTCTTGAAACACGCGTGCCGTAACGGTATCTACGAGCTTTGTAGCGGTTCAGGCTTTAGCGCGGACGAGAACGTCCCGCGTGTAGCAATGACGAGCGGTAAACGAGCTTCTTCGCGAGAACAATTCGACACCTGCCGAGAGTTTATACGCGTTCTCCAGTTAGAATTCGAACTCCATCGGGGCCCGGAGCCTCGCTTTCCTCTCCCCCTCGCGAATCGCGTTTACGCGCCTCGAACGAGGTGCCATTCGTTCGGGCTTTGTATTTCGCAGCCGACGGTGATTAACCGCATTGCGCTGATTAACCGCGACACGTCTGCGACGACGACGACGACTAAGTCGGGACACGGTGGTGCTCGAACGTGAAACGGAACGGAACGGAACGGAACGGAGCGGAGCGGAAAGGAACGAGGGCGCCGAATTAATCATTTCAACAGCTGCTGCGTCGCATTAGCGGCAGCGGATAAGACAAATGAACGTCGTGAAGCTTGTTAAGACGTAATCCGAGAGATGTGTCTGCGCCGCCTCCCGCTCCCACCTCCGTCACCCTCGCAACGTCATCGTCGTCGTGGCACATCCGCCGTCGTCTCTCTCTCATCCGGGATTAGACGCTCCTATACCACGGGCGACTATTTTCTCTCCGGCGATCCCCCTCTGTTTATCAGCTACCTAGGGGCTCTACTTTCATCGCTGTCTGAAAGACAGCTCGTCATATTTCGCCCCCGACAACGCATTATAGATACAGCAATCGCGCCTCTAATCGCATTCGATCATCTAAGCTCGGATTATTGCGCCCAACGTCCTTTCGACGATGGAAGAAATTAATGACTGATAGCGTTATCGTAGCAATTTCGGATGAGTAACACAAGGGGGGAACGATTTTCAACCAAGATGCCTTTTAAACGGATCTTGTTTTTATATAATTTCCTATGGTTTGTTTAGGAGAGTAACAACTGCACCGAAAAAAAAGTGTCAGATCAACTCTTATATACTCAAATTAACGCTTTTCTTTTTACATACGCAACAATCTACAATTTTCTTGGAAGCATTTAATAATCTTACATTCCAACAATATTGCAGTCTTATTTAAATCTATAATTCACTTCAAGAATAATTATTTTGACAATAAAATCATTTTAAACATTTTAATCTCTATTTGATTTGAAATTATTTTCTATCCAATATCGTTTTCTTTCTCCTATTGTGAGATAGGCTACTAATATTGCGGAGTTTCTGTTAAATTAATAGGCACCATCAGTTGATTCCACCATGAATTTATTGCCCCTGGAGCGATATCTGTTTAGTGGAAAATTCATTGTTAAATTGTGTAATCGTTGCGAAAAAAGATTTGTGATTGAATTTGGGTGTTGAGAACCTGCTGTCTCATATCGGAAACCTATCTCATAATAGAGGACTTTTCTCTATATTTTTCTCGATTGAATTATATAAAATTGCTTCATTCAAGTAAGTTTTTCTTCCTTTAACGCAATATAATCTCATTTCACGATTTTCGCGTTAAAACTAAACACATTTTCAGAAGAAGAATATTCTTTCTTTCTGTGTACATAACGCGTATACGTACGATATAATATAAAGCAAATCTATAACAATTTGATGTTTTATATCTCATAAGTTGTAAAACAAGGAGAGTTGAACGATTACAACGACGCAATTTGTGCTCTCAATAGAAAGAGAGAAAAAGAGACAGTCTCTCTCTCCTCGATTGTCAGAGGATGACCGTATCGTCGAAACGCGCAGATAGGATCGTCCGGATTGTTCCGGTTGGGGTGGACGTCGAGAAACGTGACGTTTCGCGTTTCGTGCTTGATTCGAGACGTCTCCGATGACAGATAGTGTCAATGCGGGTACCGCTGCGTGTATGTGAATCACGCTGTGGGATCTTCACCTGGCTCGCGACGACAATGCGAGACACGGCTGCGTCGCGAAATATATTCCATCTTTTCCACGCTTATGACCAGAGGAATATACCAGGAAGGGTATCTCAGGATCGTCGTGGCGTACGAATATATCGCGCTCGCGTATCCCGCTATCCGAACACTAGCCCGTTTCATTCTTTCGCATCATATGCCTTCAACATAAAATTATTAGCGAATTGGAACTCGGTGGAAGAATAATCGTCGCACTGTGAGGCTAAGAAACGTCTGAATAACTGTAATTATATTCCAACGTTGACGGGGGTATTTAATAAATGATAAATTGACACCTTGGAAGACTTATAACAGAAACCATTCTGTTTACATATATTTGTTTGTACGTTCGTATTATTAAAATACGCTGCGCGATATAGTTATGTACACTGAGAAAAAGAAAGTGTGGAATCAGGAAATATTTTCGGGCTGCTAAGCAAATATTTATCAATTCGTAAAAATATCCGTCAATTCATAAAAATATATGTTTCAACAAATCACTGTATGTGTAACTTAAAAACATATATTTGAACTGAAGAAATGCTGCCGACTGAGCGCATTTAGTCGTTTCGATAACGTTTTTTTTTCTCAGTGTAGATTTAAAGAATGATCGGGGCACCGTTGGAGAGACTGATATCTGCTTGGGAAAAGTCGACACTTCAGAATTGATTCGTTAAAGTGCCACACCGCTCTCTCCGCCATAGGGTGATTTTAATTATCAGCGAGTGCATTATCAGCGAAGTGCGACTACGTGGAGCACTTTGTATATAGAAATCGACCTTTCAAATACGGGTACACGTAGTCGACGGCGTTCTTCGATTCTACTTCGCTTTTGTCGGGCCGAGTATTGCGCCTCTCCATTTTGTCATCCCCCAGCGGGGTTTCAATGTTGTAACCATGGAGACGTCGCGTTTCCGCAAGGGGAACGTGTAAAGGGTGTCGGCCGTACGTATGCAAGTATGGAGAGACTGCCATTGTTAAAACTTACGCCGCGTATCACGTCTACGATGTCACATTAATAACGCGATGTTTTCTATCAATTCTTGTCTTTCTACCTCGAATACACGAGAGATTTCTGCGCGATATTCTACGAAATTAATGACAATGCAGGAAAATTCAATCCACTTCGTTAGATATGTAGTCATATTAGATGTGTGTATTTATACGCATTGATGTGAAATTTATATTAATGTAGTAAAGAACTAATGTCATAACGTTATAATTTCTTTATCCTCGGTGACATGATTATTAAAGGATTATGAAAGATTGTTAAAGGATTTACAAGAAAAAGCTTGAGATGTAATTCACTATAATTTGTAGGAGCGCGAAACCTTTACTGTATACCGTGTAAAATTATTTTATGTGCAACATTAGTATAAAAATTTCGTCGAGGAATATTACGTAAGGCGACATCGTTGACGAGAAAATTCGCTCTCGGAACTGTCAATCACCCACGAGCCGCGGCGTGTTCTCGGCGTTAAATGGCCAATGAGTTTCATAGGAGCCATTAAGGGGCCCTTGATTCGTAATGAGACTCTGGAGGAGAGCCTTATGATTATATCCACCATTAGGACAATAGAGAATAATAGCTAGAGTGTGAGAGAAGGCGGAGAGTTTATCGGAACCCGAAAAGCAGCTTTGATTGACTGCGAATTCTATTAGAATTCCGTTTGCATACATATCGTTTGTATATCTGTGTTATTAAATTTATAATACGACACCTGTGCATACCTGTGCAAAATATCGATGCGCTCGGACATCTTTTCGAGAGTTTCCAATTCCTAAAATTTGGAGATTTATTCAATCGACACACATTCAAAATAATCAAGTAATATAAATACGGACGTTGTCGGTATTTTGGTAAACACTTAATAACATTTCCACATTCAGTTTGATAGATTTTCTGAAAAGTACAACAATCGGATTACATCGCACGGAATTGGCGCATGTTATTTTCCCTTATGTCGCACGCGTTGCGTCGATTCTGCTCGCGCGTATATCGACAAAGACGGCAAAAAAAGGCATCGTTGTATTCGTAAGCGAAGGAACCGTTTGTTAGTTCTGGGCCATGTCACGAACGCAATTAGTGAGTGATTCGTCAAGCACTGCGAAAGTCCTTCACAGTAATAGCAAAGGACCCTCCAGCCGCTGGAGTGTCCTTCCGGTAGCGACTGCATTTTGATTTGCGACCCGGCGCACTTCCTTAAAGTGCAAGCCCGCTTTGGCACAAGCAAGCGAGCCTAACGATCGATCTTTCGTCCGCGCGTGCTATTATTTCTCACCTCTCGCCTCGATCGAATAAACATGAACGATGCAGGAGCCGTACCTCGCCGATCAATAGCCGCGTTTCAGCTACAACAGGGAGGAGACGTGGCGCGTGTTTTGATATATCGGAAGCAATATTCCTTCGCGCAAGCCAGGCAAAGGACACGCAAATGATCTTTTTAAAGCGCAATCGTATGTCGACGCCGGCAGATGGAAACTCAAACTTTGCAATCTCGCAGACACAACGAAACGACGCCTGACTCATCCTTGCTCTTTGTCAAGAAATTGTTTCTTTTCCTCAACGTGTCTTTTTAAGCTTTCTCTGGCTGATGGCAGAGAACAATCCGTAAGCGCTTAAGGGCCTGAACAGAATGGCTGTCTTATACTCTTAAGACAGCCCTAAGACAATGTTTTCTGTCTTAAGCCTTTGTCTTGAGGTTTAAAATCTTTGTCTTGAAGTAACGCACAATAACTGTCTTGTGTCCTAAGAATACAAGCCAACCATTCTGCTCAGGCCCTAAGTCGTATACAAGAGACTTTCAGGACTCAAGTTTTTCTCTGCCTTGCCTTTGTCTACGACTTGTCTACGACTTATAAGAGTCTTAAGCGCTTACGGATCGTTCTCTGCCATCAGCCTCTCTCATTAACCGCAAGATTTACTCGGATTTTTCCGTCGAGTAAAGAATTACACTCGGCGATCGATACACGAAGTTTTCTGGCGTGTAAAACGACCGGTTTTTTTTTCTAGAGCGTTGCTGCTACTTGGCCGTTTCGCGTTTCAGAATCTTGACGTTGCAAGCACAGCGGGCTGTGTCCTCTTTTTTCCTTCCAGTGGATCCGTCCGGGAAAGAGACAGAAGGAGAAAGAGATCACGGTTGCTGTTTACACGCACGGAAAAATCGCGGTGCGGTGAAGGTGGTTTCAACAGGGACCCGTTGCAATCGGACTCCCATTAAAGCAACACCCATTGTCGCCAGAAACGAGCATTGTCGCGGCATTATTGTGCGCGGCGAAGACGCATTGTAATTCGCCGCGCCATTCTCATGGCAGGCACCGTTTCTCGGCGCCTCGTAGCACGACACCTGGTAGGTGTAAAGTTGCCGCCATTTTCTATTATAAGGATAATTTGATACATATCGCGGCCAGGGGGGGGGGGGCTCACGAGGGTCCTGCTGCTCTCTCTCCGGGAACAGGCTCGGCAGCGCTAAATATATTCCGCGTGATTCTACGTCCTGCTTATGCGTCCGGATAACCGCAAGAAAGAGATGCGATTGTAATCTTTTCTTTCTGCATTGTGCGCAGACTGCGCGTGTGTTCACGGGCAAATATTGCTAAAACCAAATAGTAAATCGCGAAAAAAAAATCGGGCCATCCTTATATTAGCAGTGCGGTTTTTCAATTAGAGATATTTTTTTAATGAAAGAAGAAAAATTAATATTTTACTCAAAATACGATTTGCATTACGACTTCTTCCGATCTTGATCTTAAATTTTCAATTTCCTAGCGATAAGAGTCTTTCGGTTTCTCTGAGCTAAAGAACAAATCAAGCCCCCTTTTATTATTTGTGGGATAACCTAATCAAACTTATTTAAGAATTAAGAATAGTGTTAACACGTGTTACGCGTAATAAATGTTTAAAAAAGGTTTAGCGTATTTACCGCTAGGCCTGCTTTTATCTCGTCTCGCGTGAATTTTACTCACGAGTATGAGACGCCTCGTAGTGGCAGCTCGTAACACGACAGCAATTTAATTGTGCAAATATTCTGCCAAGGTGATTCGTTAAAACGCAGCTGTTTTGCTGACGTACTATTTAGCAATACATTGTACAAATATTTATCAATATTTGATAAAAAAATCTCCATTTCTGCATATGTTGTTCGAAATACGTACGCATAATTCCAGGAATCCAAGTTTCATTCAGATTTCGTCACATAATTTGCTAAATATTTTCCTATCGGATTAATTAATTCAACGTTAAAGCGAGTCTTATCGAGATATTGCTGCTATCACGCCACGTCGCATCGTATTAATATCGGCGCTACGTCCAAACAACTGTTAGTCCAGACAACATATTAGTTCTCCCATCGATCTCCTGACAAGAGTTTTCCACTCTCTTCTCGTGCGCGCCGATAATTAGTTCTCCCGCTAATATATTTCCAAGGACGTAACGGTGCACGATTAATTAGCCGTATCGACGCCGCCGGCTTCTACGTAGCAGCCGAAGCGGCGGAAGCCACCGGGTGATATACCCTCTCGGGCCGCTTGGATTTTGCTCACGTAGAAACCCCGTAACGAAGTTACCGAAGCTGGAAGCTCCTTCCAGCTAGGAGCGACGGACCTTCGTATAACGTGTCTCAATTCCAAGAGCCCGTGTGCTCGAGAGCCCATAGAACCAAACTCAATATGGCGGAGTCAATTGGACGGCCCGTACTTTAGGGGTGTCCCTGTCTCTCTCTCTCTCTCTTCCTCCCTCTCTCTCTCCCTTATCCCTCTTCCTTCCTCCGCTCCACTGGGGTCCGTGGAGCACAGTCGTCTCTCTCCCGACCGCCCCTCGCCGTTATCCCGCGTCTTCTTTCTCCCCCTCTTGCGTACATAATGGGGACACAATCGACTTTGAAGCACAATCGATAGTTACGAGGTCCACCCGGCGAAAACGGCTCACCTCTTCATCGACTTTGAATGGCACACACGCGATCGACCCCCCTGGCCGAGCGGCGCAACCCCCGCCATATACACGCGTTATCGCCTCTCTCTTGGAAAAGCATGGTGGAGACGCCATTTTGTTTCTGATACAAAAGCCCCCGGCGCTTTAATGTACGACGAAAATTCTCCTGCTTTCAAAGGGAACGACTCGTGCACGAGCGCGAACACGTTCATTTTCATTTTTCTACCGCGGGATGTCTGAACAAAATTGAACTGATAATTGAGTGCAACGGATTTTCCTACGATTAATTTATACTCATTATTGATTAGCAATTTTACGTTAATTATTACGACTACGCAGGCAGGAGAAAAATAAAACTCCCTAAATCTTACTATTCACGATATTTTTTTATATATCAGAGCCTCTCGCGAAATAAAAATTTAGTAATCGTTCGAGAATTCTATTTTCAAAGTCAATTGACTTCCCGATGTGAAAGTTACATTACAGTTTCTGACGCAAGAACACTGCTTGCGTGCAGATGTACCCTCGAGCCTTGACGTCAGTTTTAACTCATAGAATGAAGACGTATTTATTTTGTTATAACGCCGAAACTACTTTCGTTCAATACTTCACCATTCAACCGCGTTTCGTAGCTCGAATTTCTATAGGTACAAGTTAATTCTAAAAAACCATTACTCTATTTAGTAATAAAAAGATTCCATCGCAGGCGTCACGATTAATCGTACAAAGGCCGAACTACAACTTCCAGGAAGAACCAGTTTCCGAAACTTTACGCGAAAGGAAACGGTCCGCTCGATTAAGACAATCAGTCGCACGATACTTGCAAATAAAAAAATTTACTCAGCGAGAATAAGAAACGATTTTTCTCTCGTGGATCGCTCCGTTGGCGTCGATCGCGTCGCCAAGAGGCCGGCGTATTCGGCGACGGCGGTGACGGTGGCGGCGGCGGCGGCGACGACGACGGCGACGACGACGAGTTAAAAACGTCGATCGTCACGTCGCGTCGCATCGCCATGGCGACGCGGGGGCGGCCAGCAGCCGTTATACACAACGGCGCTCATTTGTTTGTCATTTCCTCGCGGCGCGGCGACTCGCGGAAACAAAGGACGGGGTACGGAGGCGCGGAACAAAAAGCAATCCGTTCGACAGCCGTTCAACCCCCGAGAGCTCGCTGCGCGAGAGGGCGTCCGAGGGGGACAGCGGGCGAGAGGGCGCCCCGTTGTGTTGCCGCTCGTTCGCATGCTCGCGCGGGGGCGGAAGGAAGAAAGACGGGACGGAGGCGGGGGGCGGCCGACGAGGGCGAAATGCCGGGAATTACCTGTTCGGAAGAGAGCGTTTCGCCGTCATTTTTATTTCGTTTCCGCGGAAAACTCCCGGTTAACGCGCCCGAGAGCGGAGGTACCGATTCTCTCTCTCTTGAGAGAGAGAGAGAGAGAGAGAAAAAAAAGGATCGCTGCTTTCGTTTCTGTGTCGTTTCCGCGATCGCAGCCGCTCGAAGAGGTCCGTGTCGAGAAGAGCGAACTGGTATTATTTAGAAATGTTTCACGTAATATCGCGCGTCGGGACGCCAGAGAGGGTTCTCACGCGAGCACCGGCAGAACGGTGATTTTCTATGGGAAGTCACTGCGCGACGTGGACGTCAAAGAGAGAAATTAGACGGGACGGCCGAATCGGCGATCGGATGCGAAACGCCACAAGTGTAACGAATAATTGCGATTAAATTTCGCTAAATATTCGCTTTTCAAAGCCCCAGTCCCGGAGATCGGGGTCCCCGTGTACTTCGTAACGCGCTGTCGCGCTATTATCTCACCACGCTAAGCTCTAACGTATGTTTTCTTAAACGGAAATATGAATGGACATTATAAGTTTGTAACGCGCCTCTCGCAGGTGGCACATGAAAGGCGCGTATTCTACATTCATACAAAATCGTATCGTAACGCCTGCCAGCAGCTGACGTCACAATTATCGCGACCTAAATAACTCTCGCTATATAAATTCAGGCCCCATCGCGCTGACATCGAACGTCAAGGCATTCACCGATACGTCAGCTCGCCAAAGGCGATCCGTGGAGGGCTTCAAAGATTTAATGGCAACGATCGCGAGAAATATATATATAATATATACACGTGCGCGTATGTATTCACATATGTGTGTATACATTTGTTGTATACGGGGTATTCGGAACGAGAATCTTAACAGCGGTGATACTATCTGTCGCGGGGGACTTATAGGTATCCTCGAAAGAGGACGTCAATGGCGGGCCCTCGAGTGTCCGGTGTCTCGTTAGCGACGATGACTCTTCCACTTTACCAGCTCCCCGGGCTCCGCGCGCGAGAGCTTAACCACGTATTCTCCTACGACGCACGGTAGCCGAGTGTCGATTACACGTACGGTGGATATAAATAAACCGGCCGCGGAAATTAGTCTATGGACCGGGGCTTTTTTTCCCATGGTCCGCCAGCGTGACTCTCGGAATTGACGGGTTCAATTTGGATCCGAGGCGTCGCCGTCGTCGAGAGAGTCGAAGGCCTTCGTCGTCGCGCGAGTCCGCACTCTGCGCCTCGTCCCTCCGCGATTTACCGTCGCTCAACCGTGCTGGGCTACGCTTTGCCGTTATTGCGGCTGATGATTGCGGCGCATCGGAGAATTGTTTCTTTGTAACGCGATTATTACAACTGCGCTATCTGCCCTTTTTCGCGATAATAAAACTCAGCCGTAACCACCGTATTGTAACGGCCGAATCAGACTAGCAATCGCTAACTCGGACTGGATTGAGATTGGCGATTGACGATTGTCTTCTAGCCAATGAGAGCCGATCCGATCCGCCGGCTGCTTTGCTCTCATTGGCTAAAGGACAATCGCCAATCGCCAATTCAACCCGAGTCAACAATTGTTAATCTGACTCGGTCTTAAAGCCCGTATCAGGCTACGAATTGAAATTAGATTGAAATTTGGCCAATCGGAGTAAAGCTTACTAATCTCAAGTTTATGAATTTTACTCTGAATGGTCAAATTTCAATCTAATCTCAATCTCAACCCGTAATCTGATACGGGCCTAACGAAAATCGAGACGCGTTAATTTTTCCTCCCCTCCCCTGGGTTCGTTATCGCGTAATAATACTTTCGCGCTGCCGTTTTTTCGTGTTCCACAGTCAGTTTTATACGTAAACATTGTCCAGCGACGAAAGTCGCGTATGCAACGAGTTCTTTTTAGCGATTGAAGGCAGAGCGAGAGACAAATCTACCGGGAAGAAGTTTGTGGACAGCGCTTAGTTAGATCTCGCAATCGCGTTGCGTAAATTTTGTCACTCCTTATCGAATTACTTTGCAGACTTCCGAGAGTCTGGCGCGAAATGAATCAAAGCACGTCAGTTATCATTAGCTTAATTTTCTCTCTTTCTCTCCGGCACTATCGTCGTAAGCCCTGATCCGAGAGAGGGATAGAGTTAGTCGAGTTACATAAAATTAGTTAATCAAGAAAGTAGCGGCGTGCACGGGGGGCGCGCTTTCTAGCGTTCGGCAAAACGGAACAACAGTTTCGCAACTTCCATGAGCCCACTCGAGTTGGCTCTCGCGCGCGATTAACAAGCGCGTTATCCACGGCCGAACGAGGTGCTACAACTCGTATAATGCTCTTCCACGCACCCCGGGATAAACGGGACGAGGGGGCCCCATTGACTTCGTTCATTGATTTTACGTCAATCTGCAGGGAGCGACCTTACGGGAGTCTCCGTGATGCGTTTACCATAAGCGATAAGGGCGGCGCGCGGAGAGGAGGGGAACGGGAGCCGCGGAGGGTCGTTCGCTCGACACACCCCATGAAAGGGAAATAGAATAGAAATGACCCCCCACGGGAGCCGCATTAGGGACACATGGCCGGGCGACAAAGCCCGATTCCCTTCCAGCCCTCCAGGATCTTAGGCGTGTATACGATTACATAACGTTACGTGCTCGCCACCCCTCGGATCGCTCGGGGGTTGGCACGAGGGGTTGGAATGTACACTCCCGTACCACCCTTCGGCGATGGAAACGCCATTTTGTAAGTGGAGAACGATCGGCGGACGGACATACTTTCCTTTCATTCTCGTTCACTCTTGATTTCGTCATGCGGGATGATGTTTCAAGACCTGCTTTCGATAACGCGACCCTACGCCAATAGACCTCGTGTTACTTGACATTATATGCTTGCAGTTTCACCTGGCGAGCGTGGCTTCGAGCGTGTAAAATCGACCTTTTCTCAATAACTAACGCCAGATATGATATATAAATATGCAAATCGATCATTCGAGAGCCTCATTTCCTCTTTACATTTCGCGCGGTGTCACGTAATCTCTCGTGCAACGCTGAAAAGCGTTCATTTCCCTGGACGCGGGCAGCCGAGGAGACCGATCGCGCGGTAATTGATTCGTTAACGCGCCCGCCGATTCGCGCCTAATCCCTTTTCATAGGAGCGTAAAGAGGATCTGCGGCAGAACGAAGTGGCGAAACGGGAGGATCAGCCGTGGTCGCAAATGGACTCGAACCGGGCGTTGTTTCCCCGGTAAAACCGGAGGATCTGTAGATCCGTATCGGGACATTCTGTGGACACCTGTTGTGTTGTGTCACCAAACGCGCACTTCTCCAGGTTCGCGTTATCGCGCCTGGATTGAGTGAGTTCTCGTGTAAAGCCGAGACAATCGAGGGAGAATCGGGGCAGGGAGGCGACCGCGAGCCGAGGGCGGCGGAGGAGGAGGAGGAGAACAGAGTCCTGCGAGAGAGGAGACAAAGGTTAATTTGGTACGAGCTATAATCCGTCTCATCCGTCGGATGGAGTTCCAGGGTCCACGGGACGGGTGACAGCGGCCCGGATTACTGCCTCGCACCGACAAGGATTATATCGAGCGCGAAAAAAAAATCAATCGGCGTGTTTCCACCCCGGCCCGAAACCTCCTGCCGTACTTTTAATGAAGCCGGGCGAGCACATAAGCCAGCCAGCTGGGAGGGGGGAGGTGTCTGAACATCCGAGGTTGCGTAATTGAACGAATAACCCAGCCAGGAGCGTCGAGACCAAGTCAATGGTCGTCGCCCTCGGCGGTAAATCGTCGCGTTTTCTCGCGCCCTCGATATATCGCGCGATTAAACGCGACTGGAGAAGTTCGGCGGTTCCTCTCATTCGACCTTTCCGTGTCGCGAAGCCGGAAATCGAGAACACGCGCCGATATATAATATTATTAGTTAGGAACAATATTCCTAACAATCTGTTTGCCTCTCGCATGTTTCTTTTTTGTCCAGAGCGAGACTCGTCGCCCTGCGGCATTCCGCACCTCGAGGTTCTCAGGGCGGCGGGACTTTAAACCGGGAACCATCCCCGAATTTTCACCCGTTAATTCGCCGGGCGCGGACGAGTGCGAATTCGGAAAATGACCGTCTTCCGCGCGGGGACCTTAATTAACGCGGCGCCCCGCGGCGCCTCTCTCTCTCTCTCTCTCTGCCGCCCGGATACGAGAGAGCCGTGGGATCGAGACGTGCCTGGGATCGCGATGTTACCCATTGTTCGGCGGCAACGGTGAACATTACGATACGGTCGTAACCATTGCGGTACGGCGCGGGAAGTCGAGCCGGTGCGGCGCGCGACGCGTCTCTTCGTTAATGTAATGGCGAAAATGGCGAAACGGCCCCGACATCACGTAGAGGTAATTCGGCACGCGTACGCTCGCCTATCAAATTGATTTTCGCGACCCGCATCCTTACGGACACGTTTATCCCGCCGCGTTTCGCCGGACGACCACGGACTGTTCCGCGCGCGGATTTCGCGAGAGGCGAGCCTGAAAAAGGGTGAGAGAGGAAGTCCGCAAATATCGATAACTTTTATTCACGGGCGAGGGAAATCCTTTCCGACAAGATCAAGCTTGGTTTAAACGGTCCACGGGTAAGACACGATAATCTGGGGGAGATTTGTGTGTATATACCTGCACAAATGTCAAAGAGTGACAGAGTGACATTGACTATTCGAGAGAATGCGATCCTACGAAAACACTCTAGGACTAATCCGCTAGATCCGTTTTCAAAAGTATCTATGAACGAGGAATTCGTGCGAGAACAAGTTTACATAGTTTAGGTTTGCTTGGGCGTATGCGCCCAAGATAACCCAACAAGATATATATTTTCTTTCTACCATTTACATATTTCTATTGCTTAGTATAACGGTTCAAGATTATGAAGATAAGTTTTTGTCATTTTCTATCTGATAATCCATTTCTATCACTGCGGAGTAAAATTTTCTCTCGGTGTGATTAGTTTTTATCCTTTTCTAGTCTCAAAAATTAGAAAAAGATAAAATGCAAGTCGAACCGAGACCGAAGTTAATCTACGTTGGTAGAAGCGGACATAGGACGCTTCAGCGTTTTTGAATAATAAATTTAATATTTTTCGAGATCGCTGGGAAGAATCATAAATAGTTGTACGTTTAATCTCATGCAGCAATAACGACGTAACCCGGATATGTTTTTTCCGAGGGGGAAACCGCTGACCAAAGTGCACCAATGCCCACTAATGCCCGGCGGGCATTACTTTATTTTATTATTTTATTTTATGTTATTTATCTTGTTTTATCTTACTTTATCTTTTTAATGCCCCAGCAAGGTCTAATGCCCAAATTAGTGCCCAAAAAAAGCCTAGTAATGCCCGGTAATGCCGCAATCTGTACACCACAATGCCCGCAGCGGTTTTCCCCTCGGTTTTTTCACAGAAGATAATCGAGTTTGGCAACTCTTTGTTTAAAGATATCTTTAAGACAACTTTTAGACGTACACGTCTAAGGCCTGGTTTTTCATTTTCTGGTTAATTGTTAACCAGAGATTAGTCGAGCCTCCGTCTCTTCTTAGATAATAACATAGAAAAAGATGGAGAGTCGGCTAACTTTTAATCTGGATAGCCAACTGTTGCCTCCTGAAATCATTAGAGCTGAAAAGTCAAATCTCAAACCCTAAAATCCATCAATTTTAATGTCTAAACCCTAGGGAAGATCTTGACCAAGTTCGACAGTGTTATTTTATAGAATTCTGCGGAAAAAATAGACTAATATCAAAGAAGGTAATTTAAGAGAGAAAGAAGGTCCGAGCGAAGCCGGGTGAGGCCACTAGTACATCGTATAATATGGCGGTTAAATAATTAAAACGCGAATGCTCTTACATGTAGAGAGACGATAGGCAGATCTGGGTTAATTTCGACGTGATGGAAAACTCGCGAGGACTGTAGCGAATGCCGCCAAACGAACAGTCATTATTACGAGACGAAATGGGTACTTTTAAATTGTAATTATAGGAGATTGAAATAAAATTAAGCTATTGTGTCCACAGTAGCGTCCAGATATTCCCTTGATGCCTCTCGCACTTTCAATTCTTCGAAGCCGAAGACAGGTTCTCCAATTTGAGAGACATTAAACAATTACTTGTCCGTCAGAATTCCTTTCGGATTGACCGTGACGCTGAGAAATAACAAAAAAAAAAAAGGTAAGAGCATATCTGCAGAAGACGTCTTTTGTCCGAAGACTTTTGTGGCCGCTACCTACCGCCTCGATATCCATAGGCGCTTTTTTCCTCGTGCTGTCACCGAAAGCGGAATCGGAAAATGGGATCGGAGAATGCGGGCCGGACGTGACGAGCGCTTTTGAAAACGCTCCGAAAATGAAGAGTGCAACGAGGGCCACAAATGTCGCTCCGTTTCAACGCTACGGGCCGCGGGGCCCCATCCATTCCTAATTGACTCGCGCCGGCGCCCAATCGGGTTGCAAATTATAGGTCTCGAGGAAAAGAGCGATTATCGGCTAAATGAGAGACTACAAACAACAAACAGTAACGCGATGACTACGGAGAAATCGGCGGGCGCCGCGCCGGTAAAAAGCGTCGTTCCGGTAAAAGTCCAGCCTGCTTCTCGCGGAGAAGGCGCTGTTCGTACATCGGCCGTATAAAAACCGCGTTTTAACGCGTTGATATATCCGTCATGTCCGGCTCTCGGGCGCGAGGCAACTTAAGTAGAAAATTACTTGCCTTTCGCCGTGGCGTAGAGCTCGCTTTAGACGATCCATAAATTCATGTCAGATATCGCGGGATAAAATTCTACTTGCAACTTTGTACGTCGAGCATTTCGATACATGTGCGTGCTTCAATACCTTGCGCGCTATGCAAGTTTGATAGACCGCAGACTTATATACTAGACTGCGCCATTCCTATGGACGCGCTGTCCTAAACATTAAAGTGCAGACATATCAAAAGAGCCATGATCTCACCCTCTCTCTCGCTCAGCGTTAAAAGTGGGGAGAAAGCGAACAAGTTAGAGACACATTAGGTTTGTTTACTGCTCCTACACTGGCGAACTGGTGCAGTAAGCTAGAATGAGAAAAAAATATGCTTTATTACTCTAATTTGTCGCACTAGTTCACTAGTGTAGGAACGGAAAACAAGCCTAATGACTCAGTTCAGCTCTTCCTCTCTTTCTATATCTTACGACCGGCGCCTCCTACGGATGGCGCAGTCTAGTATACAAGTCTATTCATTTCATTGACGCTACAATTTAGCGTCAAATATAGTCCAATATAGTCACGTGACTAAGTGCCAGTCTACAACAGGGATTTAAACCCTAAGTCTTAAGAATTTGACTAATTTCACAGTCGCGTATTTTACTCGATCTACGAATTTCGCAAAAGTCATACAACCTCAGTTTACCGCTGGTTTCTAGCGTCCATGGGGCAGACCCCTGTACGGCAGGCAGATTTGCGGACGAAATTCTATTCTGGCACACATCATAGATCTAAAACAGATTTAAGACGCAAACGTAATATTATTTCTCAAATATTTCGTCTGCTGACAAAAGAACACGGTTAAGCTTTCGGGTCAGATTGGGAGGTGAGGTGAGGTTAGGTTAGGTTAGGGCCAGGTTAAATCGTACAATTTATCTCGAAACCGTTCGGCTCTTTCAAACAATCTAGTTACTGGAGGCGCAGCGCGAAGAATATAGCTACCGTTCGTGAGGCACGCTGTTAAACGCACACGCACTCGTACGATCGCGGCAGCGGTCTTGATGTCGACGGCAATTTACCGCGCGCCCGCGATACACTTACGCCAACCTCCCGCCTACCGGCGCGGCAGCTGGCCGGGAGCGCGCGTGATATCTCGACGGGGCATAAAGCGTACTAGATATAGACGGGTAACGTTTAAGTAGATCGAAATCTTATCGCCGGCCGCGATCGGGTCACGCGCTCAAGCGGGCCGTCTAATTTATCGAGCGCGACGGCGCGGTAATAACGGCCGTGCGCGAGGAGGGCGATGACGATGATAAAGAGATGACTGTGTAGAGACAGAGAGAGAGAGAGAGAGAGAGAGAGGGGGGGGGGGAGAGGAGAGAGAGAGAGACGCACGAGACCCAGTCCGAGGACTCCGAGGCGAGACAGGCAGAAAAAGAGAAGAGGCCACTCGCGACTCCGAGCCCGGAGCCGTCGCGCGCGGCGCGGAGGTCTACTTAGCATTCGGTGTCACGTAGAGCCCGCGTTTTAATACATCAAAAACTCGGGAACCCCGTCCCTCACCCCGGGGCCCGTGCCATCCGCCACGTTCTGCGGTCGCCGGATTCCCGAGCGATCCTCCTTTGCCGGGTGCGCGACACCCCTGGGGGCTCTCGCCCCGCGCGCGCGGCATTCATTTGTTCGGTTCTCGCGAGGAGAACTCGCTCGCGGAGCGAGAGAGAGAGAGAGAGGGAGGGAGAGGGAGGGAGGAAGAGAGAACGGCGCGATGTGCGTGTCTTTTGTTTTGCCGGGGACGCGCTCCGATTGGCGCGTTCGCTCGGTCGCGCCGGCCATGGCAGCCTTTTTCCGGGCTAGGGATATCGGGCCAATAGCCTACTAGAGGGCGTTCCTGGGGCGGGGATTGCAACGCGTTCCGCATCCGTCTCGGTCGCGCGTTGTCATTATTATTATTATTATTATTATCATCGCAGCCGACGATGTATACCTTTATGAGCTTCCGGCCGCGTCCGCAACGTCGGTAAGAGCGACGCCCGTGGAGCACGGCCGCGTCGCTTCGCTCTCCCCGCGGCAGGTGGCGCTGGGCGTACGGTTTCCGAACGGACGTGGTACTCGGCGAACTTGGTATTCGTACGGGAGAAACTTTGGGCCTTTGTACACTTTTATTAGGGTAAGAAAAAAAGAAACGTGACGCGGAAGGCGCGGGTTGTCCGAGTGATTTACGGCTCTGCGCTTTTTTCGTGTTTTGACAAAAAATGTGAAACGGCATCCCGGCAACCGTTTCTCTCGAGAAAGAAGAATAGTCGCAGTACGTGCGCACTCGTGTAGGTGCCACGCATGTGTAAATAAGAAATTTTTATCCGCTAAATAATCTAGCCGTAAAAAGTTTCGAGATCAATCAATCCGCGTTCTCGTGAAAAATTCACGACTGAGAATTCGACAACGTGACGCGAATACAAAGTCTCACGTAAAAATTTGGAAAGTATTCTACCCAAGGAAAAATGAAAAGTCAATTTGATGCCATATTGACCAAAATATGACACAAATCAGGTCAATGCGACATCAAATTGGCATCATCTTGACTTTATTATGAATATTCTATGCCTCATTAGGGTCTGTCGCGGAAAAGTTTGCGTACCCAGTGAGAAATGATTCGTCGCTCGACGTCGAAATGATGTCGAATCGACGTCAATTCGACGGTGTCGATGTCGAATCGACGTCGTTGCGACGTACGGAAATTGATTGGCCAACTTCCATACACTTACGGACCCAATCGGATTTCTTATGCGTACGTTTATGCACCACGCAAGTTTGTCTGGATGGAACCTTACTATTTATCGACAATGAGATCGCCGATAAGCGGAAGGAATCTTCCCAGGGCCACTTTAACTCCAAACTCCGGTTCAAGTAATTAACAATGAACTTGCAGTGTTACCAACAGCGTTTTTACCGCCAAGACCCTCGCTTTCTAACGCAAATTGCCTTCATTTGACAATTCTCAGCCAATTAGCGATTAAATTAATCGGAATCTCGTTAAAGCGACCCTCTCTGCGACAGAAGTCAAAGTCAAAAGGCTTCGAAACGCGGATCGGTCCCGCGCGTTTCCAATCATGCAACTGCGTAACATCGGCGAGTCGAGTCGCCCGCCTTGCGCCGCAGATTTTACAGTATTCATGGTCTGCCGCGAGTGTCCGCGTCGGAGTCGCGAGTGTTCGCGTCGGGATTCGAAGGCGTTCGCCGAAATAGCCCCGTGAAGACGGAGCTTGTCGAGTATTTGCCGTAATTCAGCCTCTGCCGTAATTCGGCCGACAACTGTAATAGCGGGCTGCCTGTTCGACGTCGCGGGGAGAAGAACGGCTTGCGATAGGTATCCGTGACGAGCCAATTGTCTATCTCGATCTCGTCGCCCTTTCGATACGTGGCTTCGCCCACTCGCCCAGGCTGAAGCCCGTAAACCCCTAAAATCTGCGCACGCGGCGATACGCGCGGCGGTCGGGAATCACGATACTTGTGATACGCATGTTTCGCTATTTATGATCTTTGCAGATTCGTCGCCGAGTCATAACCAACGAGTCCGCGGCGTCGGTCCGCCGCCATGTTGGCCCGCTTCGATTGGCGCGCATTAATTATCCGAAGGGACGCGACCGGCGAAGGGACGATTCGAGGCTGCGGCTCGGGGAAGCGACAACGGCCTGCCGTTACGGTAAGTCTCTTCTATCCCGATTATGCGATTGTTGTGTCCGTGCGGGGGAGAGGGGCGGCGTTTTCGGCACTTAGCGGCCTCCTTTCGAGCCGATCTCGGACGGGCGATTTGTCGGAGAGGCGTATCGAACTTCCAGGTTTCAATCCTTTCGCTGGGACGTGCAAATCCTCGCGGTTTTTTGCCTCCCCGGTTCCCTGGGAACCGCGTTAGTAAAAAGGCGAGAGTAAAAAGTAATTCAATCGTGAAAGGGTTAAACGCGACCGGCGCCGACTAAAATGCCCTTTTCGACCAGTGTGGATTAATTGTAATCTCGCGTTAACTTGCTTTTTATCTTGTTCAAATTTTTAGAAAACGATAAAGAGTACGTCGAGCCGAGGTTAATCTGCATTGGTAGAAACGAGCGCAAATGGGATATGTGGCCGCCGGATATATCGCGTCGGCAACGCGACAGTTTCATCAAGTAAGTTCCGCGTGACCGTAGTGTTACTTGCGTGCGATACATTTTCCACAAACTGATAAATGATAACACGAGATTAAACGGGATATGCAATAGTAATAGTGGTTATAATTATTTCCTACTCGAAATTGTTAGAATTGTTTCATGATAAAAAACACGAAATCACTTTTTAACATTACTCTACTTGCCACGGTTATAAAAATCATTTTACAACAGTCGCAATTACGATTCGAAGTGAGATTAAATATCACACGAAAATCATTGTTACTCAAATGTGATTATTCAAGACCGCTTCGCGCTAAAGTAGCTCCTCTCCCTAAGATACTAACAGTAAGATCGATCTGGCAGATTATTATGCAATACTTTATGCGTTTATTTCTTTGTCACGTATGTTTTTATGTGCAGCAATATAATTAATAATAAACTGCGACCTTCACATAAAATGCATCAAGTTCGTTGTATCACGTATACAGAAAAGAAATTTCAAAGTTATGGAAGGAATGGCGGAAAATATTGATTGAAGAAAATACCGATCTCCCGGATCGATCCTACGGAATGAACGTCAAGCCTGTTGAACATTTTTTTATGGGGCGCAAAATACGAGAACGCCTCAGCCGTGACAGACTTCGGCATAATTCATCCTGCTAAAGGTCAGAGGTTTTAATATCCTCTGCTGGACACCCACTTGGCAGCGATAATTCGAATTAATAAGCGCAAATTGGCGGGCCCTCGCTTGCTCGCCAATGCAAGTACGAACATCCGATCTCGGGCATCGGTGGTCTCTTTGATACTTTCGGGGAACACAATAGAAATCGAAAGTGAAGGGGTTGCGTAACGGATTTAGAATCATCGGGGAATGTACGGTTATTTCGTACAGAGATTCATATTAACGCAACGTGATAATATTGTGTCTGCAAAGACTACTGCGTATATTAATATATAAATGATTGTATACACATATTTTTCGACTGTTCTGAAATAAGTTTGTTTTTTACAACAAGCTTAAAATACGATTTACTCGAACTGGCTTAAGTTTCTCTTGTCGAAATTATATTTAATTTTCTCGACACTCAAATATAAGTAAAACAATTTAGAAAGCATCTACAATAGTTCCGTATATTTTTTTATATCGAGAGGCGAAACGGAACAAGTAAACGAACGGAATTAAATTGTCTTCAGTGACCTAGTCAATTTAATAAATAATCGATTTTGAGCGAATCTTACTCCAACTTTAAAAGTCATGCGAAGAATCGCTTTTAGGTATATAAAAATCAAAAGAATTATAAATTCTAAAGACTTTGAATTTCAAGGAACGATAAATTTCCTACGAGATCCAGTGATAGTATATCATATTATCTGCGGGACACCCGATGTAGAACGACGCTATCACGTAATTAATGTAGTCGCGTGAGTTGCAAACGAAGTCGAATCTCTCGCAACGAAACTGGAATTTGTCGCACTTTCGCGAAATTACGCCCGTCGCCGATGCGTGCGTTATGAATGTCAGCGAGCGCGAAATCGCGTGGCCCCAGAGCCTAGCTCGCAACAAGACCGATCCGTGTACTCGTCGCCCCACGCCGTCGGGTCGCGCGAGCAAATGGCGCACATTTGTAGTGATAGGGATCAGTCGGCATCTTGCAAAAAAGCGCGGAACATAACGACCGAGATGCGCCTATGCGATATCCGGTCACAGATCCGCCAGTGATATCGAACGCGGCTCGCTGCGCCTACCGGAATTAAAAATGTATTACGCAAGGTGTTGTTCGCGAGCCGCTGCCCGTTTAATCGCGGCGAGCGTTCGCGTCACGGAAACGGCGTCGATTTAAAACTGAAACGGCCGGACATCTAATATAGACATTTCGTACCCTTTCCTCGATTTCATACAGATTAAATAATTCTCTCGCTATACTTTTCGTGTCAAACATTGCCGGGCGTAAAATCGATTCTTGCTCAAAGAAAATAACGTAGCTGTGGTTCAATTTCAGGGTGCAATTAACACTCTTTTAATAATGACGCCAATAGAAGATTAAGTTCCAACAGAACGCAGAAAGCAGCTGTCTCCCTCGATTATTTTGGCCTCAGTTTAGCCTCGTTCAATTTTTGAATTGGGAGCAATTAGGTCGAGCTAAGGTCTTCGTGTCGAAGAAATTATATTGAATTTTTAACCTCAGATGGGCCTGAAAAAAGTTGATATTTCCCTTTTGGCAGTAAAGAGATCAATGCGAGTGTAATCAACAGAGGTTCAGTAGAGTCTCTTCGGTCTAAGAGGTTTCAAAGGGGATGAAATGTTTTATTATATTCTCTTGGAGAGTTAGAATGAGATTAAACACAATTTTTTTACTCATCTGGGCCTCAAATTAGAGTTTCAAAAGTCGACTCCGAGGTCGGAATGAAGACAGAATAGAATAATTAAGGCCCATTCCGGGACCAAATACTCGACTCGGGCTCGAGCGTGTGTAAATCGTTTTTTAAGCGACTCAAAACAGCTGACACTAAGAGCTAGACTGCGTTCCATTATCGCGTGCGTATTCCGGCGTAAAAGATTGCTATTATTTGCAGCGATATATTGCACTTTTATCGCCCGATAGGACGATCTCTAGGATCGTACGGTGTGGCGTTCGCTTTCACGTCGATTCCTAGAAGCCGCCTCATCTGCATGAGAACGGCGGGCGGCGCGCGAAGCCGGGGAGCCTATAATTAGCGGGCTGACGTTGGTGGTTTTATAAAACGCACTTTCTGGTAATTATCTGTTCGACGATATCGCGCGCCGTGTAACGTCGCACCTCCGCCGTGCATGTATCGCCCCGATTTATCAGCGGCGGACGTATGGCTGATTACAGAAAACAACCCGTAAACGTTTAAGGCCCGGTTTCACCAACGTCGCTTAACTTTACGAGCTTAGTTTAATTCGTTCTTTGTCTCTTTCCAACTGTTACTTTAGAAAGGGACGAACACGAATTAAACTACTAAGATTAAAGTTAAGCGACGTTTGATGAAGCCGGGCCTAAGTCTGACCTAGTCGTAAATGTCTAAGGCAGTCTTAGGCCCGGTTTCACCGGCGTTGTTTAACTGTAAACTTAGCTTAATTCGTTCTTTGTCTCTTTTCAACTGTTACCTTAGGAAGAGACAAACATGAATTAAACTAATTGTAAGATTAAAGTTTGGCGATGTTGTGAAACCGGACCTAAGTCTGTCTTAGTCGTAAATGTCTAAGGCAGCCTTAGGCCCGCCTGCACCAACGTTGTTTAACTTTAAACTTAGCTTAATTCGTTCTTCGTCTCTTTTCAACTGTTATCTTAGAAAGAGACAAACATAAGTTAAACTAAGATTAAAGTTAGGCGAAGTTTGGTGAAACCGGGTCTAAATCTGTCTTAGTCGTAAACGTACGGCAAGACAGAGGAAAACTTAAGACGTGTACAAGACTTTCACTTACTACAAGACTTAAGTTTTTCTCTGCCTTGCGTTACGTCTACGTCTGAGGCAGTCTTAGGCCCGGTTTCTCTCTTGTTTAACTTTAAGCTTAGCTTAATTTGTTCTCTTTTCAACTGTTACTTTAGAAAGAGACAAACACGAATTAAACCACTAACAATAAGATTAAAGTTAGGTCACGTTCTCTGCCACCAGCCTATAGTCTAGTTTACACCGATCATTTGATATCAAATAGTGTATTTCAGCCGATCAGCCAATGACTAAATCCATTTGCTGGTTATTTACCATTTAATACGCGCATCAAACAATCGGTGTAAACTAGGCCTATCTCGGATTGACGCGTCGCCACTGTTCGCGCGACGCATAATGCAAGGATACGCCGCGTTGCTCTTGCGGCCCGCGGTTGTCGTTCCGGGCGACGCAAGTGTCATGCATTGTCCTAACATTTTAGCGTGAAACCTGGAAAAAGAGCGTCGCCGCTGCTTAAAACGCGAGTCGACGAGCGATTACTTATTCCTTTTTTCCTACCATCCCCCGGAGGGGAAAGGCGAGCGCGTTCGCTTAAACAGTAGGCACAGAAGCGTTTCCGCGACGTGTCGCCTAACGGTGCTCTCCCCTTCCGTAGATAATCATTTACGATCATCAAGTAATTAGCGGACGGATAGAGCACGGTTTATCTCTCGCATCACGCGGTTAAGCAACCGTATACCGACTTGGTGCGGTATCGTTCATAAATAATTTATAGCAAATCGATGAATCCTTCAGCAACTTCCCGAAGAGATATTTGTCGAGCGAGTCTCCTCGCTTGCTGCTCTCGCAGATGTTTATTCTCGCCGAATTAATGAATCCTTAACGAAAGCGTGGCGGTAACGATCGAAAATAAATGAAAGAGAATCCGCGGGAAATCGCGCGACGCCGTCATTCTCCACTTGCACGTTGTTTGAGTACAAGTATTGATATTCCATTAAAATTCAATATCTCCGTCCGTCGGATAATGAATAAGATGCAGCTGCTGATATACCTACGGTGAATCAGGCACGTCGCGAGTCGACGCGGTCGACGCGGGACGCACGCTGCAGCCTCGCGCGCGTTATCGCGTTTTTCTCGGTTGGCGCTTCAGCCGACGACGAGAGCCGTCGTCGAGACGAGACGGCGGAGGGGGGGACGGATACATAGGAGGCGAAAAAAGGGGCACCACGACGTCGCGCGGGCGCGACGGAAGGAGTTGAGAAATGTCAGCCGGCAAATTGGAAGAGGGGAAGAAAGGGCGAGAGACGGGAGGGGGTGGAAGAGCGCGGCGGGGAGGGGAGGGGAAGTTAGGGTGAGATAGGACGGGCGACTCTCTACGGCAGCCCCGACGTCAAATAAACATGCCAGGACGAGCAATTTCGAATATTAGAAGGTCCCGCAGGGTAGGTGCATCCTGCGTCAGGGCGCGTGAGCTACGGTGATGACGTTCGACCGCAGGACGCATCAGGGACCGACTTGCGCGGCCCGTTGCAATTGCAAGTGCCGACCGCAAAGTAAATGGGCGCCGGTCAGCGGGAATTAAAGATCCTCTCGCGTCGCCGCGCCGCGCCGCGCCGGCCCGCTCGGAAGACGAGAGTCTTTCAACGTCGTCGCCCGACGCGAGGGACTCGGGAAAACTTGAAGGGTTTTGCGGCACTTCTCTTTCTCGGTAATCGTTAAGCGATCATGCGGCTCGTTATCTTTATTACTTTTAGGACAGGCGTTTCGCGCGACGTTGATACTTTGCGTCAGGCAAACGTCCCCTTACACGTTTACTCTTTTAAAATATACGAGTATTTGTACACGAGCGATTATAGAGAAATAACTTGCAGCAGTTACGGAGAGAAAGAACGGCGATTATCGAAATAGTGTGATCATTAAAGTAGTTAATAACAGTTAATAATATCGAGAGAAATATGATTTTCTCTGAGGTCTGCGGTTATTCTGCAGCTACAGCGACGGGGACCGGACCGCAAATGGAATATTGTCGTTCGTGTTTATTGCTAAAGCCAGGATACATTATTGGAAATATAATTTACATTTTCTTTAAGAGCAGGAGAGATATTAAATCCGCGAATTATTCAACAACTCTTGTACACCAGAATGGCATCGTGATCGGAATACGATGAGATTCAGCATCCGTCTATCCTCTGATTGGGAGCCTCAATTGGTAGCGAAGAATGAATCACCCGTCTATCCCGTTTTTTAATTCGCCGAATGGACAATTAGGAGTGCACGAAACTGTTATCTCGTTCGTAATTTTCGATCCTTTGTCCCATTAAATGTCAACGATGCCAGTCTCCGTGACCAATCGTGCGTTGCATATTATAAATTACTTCGCTATCGATCGATTCCTCGAAGATCCATTTAGGATATTTAAAAGATAACGCCTTCGAGAGACGCGATTTCTTTCCAGATACGAATATTTTTTTCTACCAAGTATACGAAGCGTCCCGCAATTACTGCACGCAATGCTTACGCAGTACATTTTCAAAGTTAATTGGGGTTGAAAATTAATTCTATGAAAATATCGAGAATATGATTGTTTCCGATATAAGCGAGAAAAAGTAAGATTTACTCCGATTGACTCGCTCATCCGTTTCGAGGTAATGAATCTATGTTTTATTTGTTCGTCGTCTTTATCTTCATCTTATAAATGCGGTTTTACTTGTATTTGACAACTCCGTAACAAGGTAGGCCTACAATTATTCGGCGATACTGTACACTGAGGGACCCATTTTGTTGAATAAAACGAAATAATTTGATTGAATCATTTTGTTGACTGAACATGTAATTCGGTTGTATAAAACGAAAAATATGTTGCTGAAAAGAAGTTAAATGTTACAAATATTTTGTTTCCACGAGTTGTTTATTTAAACAAAATTTTATGGTTGAGATAACAAATTCGTCCATCTCATCACGTCCTAAATAATTGCGTTTGTTGCGTCAACTAAGTCGTTTAGTCGAATATTATAAAAGAGTTCTGCGTATGTTTACTCAACCTTTGTGTGTTGATATAACAAAATTTTCCAACTTTTCTTTGTTGTATCAACTGAAAGATTTGTTTGCCCATATCCAAACAAGAAATTCAGTTGAGTCAACTAAATTTTGTTTTATTCAACAAAACGGGTCTCTCCGTGATACAACGCCTATTTACTTCTCACGTAATTTGTATGTAAAACACTTTCTCTTAGATCCCACTTGATAAGGACCTAAACCAAAGGTCGAAACGTCGGGAAAGCGTATTTAATAAATGTGGCCGGCTGAGATCGATTGAAATTTGAAATTTTATTGTTATTAATACTGGCAACTCTGAAGAAACATACTTGTCTTTATCTTTGATACACATTTCTAAAGACCGCTTGCAATTAGATATATCCGAAATTACTACAGATTCATTACCCGAATTGGAAGAAAAATATTTCACTCACTGATACGTCGCGTAACCACGTCGAAAATAAAATACAAATATAAAATCTAAATTATACAACAGAATGCAAATTAATTACTACTTCGAAAAGTAATTGTGGCACGTGTAAAATATAACTATTAGCGATTAATTCTTTAAATAATAATATATAAATAGTGAATTACGAACCTTACGTTGCTCCGCCCGACGCCTCCAGGTCTCCTCCTTCTATCTTCTTCCTTCTTCATTGTCACTTTCTGGCATTGACACACTCACTCACTCGCGAAAATATGGTTAATTGCGATCGCGCGCGCGCACTAATCATCGGAAGGCAATGTTCGCGTAGCACTTTGCGTAGCACCCCCGCTGTTAATCTCACGCGATGCGCACGTTATTACACCGCGGCTGGAGAACCTAACGCGAGAAAAGTACGACACTCTCGGCGTTCTCGAGGTTTCGCAAAAATTGTGAAACGAACGAGTCTCAAACGGCGAGGAGAATTAACGAATCATTCAGCGATCGCCTCATTCCGATGCGACTTGCAAAGAATCAATCGCATATTCATTCGGCGCGAGATACACACATTGAGAGATAATCAATATATAACAGTTATCTGTTGCAAGTGAATCACGTTCGATTGCATTTAAATCGGCGAAAGATTCAAGTACGGCGCGAGGCGTAATTGAAACCAACGCGTTAGAAATAATTGTCGTCCACGTGAACAATAATTTGCGAGTCATTTTCTCCGCCCTGATTCCTACGCCCAAGCGAATGGGTCGCGCGAGATGTCGACGTTTCAACGAATAGCTATATCACTATTCGGTTTCTGTACCGTTAGGATTGGAAACTGATTAATCGTCAGATTGACAATCGTTAATTGCAATAGATTGGAGAATGAACGCGTTCGGCATCTCGTCGTACTTGTCGCGATCGCGTATCGAAGACTAATGCGAGGACGCACGGGATATCACGCGGCCGTTGCCTGCCTACTCGAGCCTCTCTACGCGATTGACAACAAGGTCGCCGCGCGGTATAACAGTCCGTTGAAAGTCACAATGACAAAACAAACCCGGCGAGCGCCGCGTGCTAGTCGATTCTTTTTTTTTGCCGCGAATTATCGCAACGCGCCGCAAAGATAGCGAACCCAGTCTGTTTCTTAGTTGTGTTTGAGATTAATTTCGAGCACGTTGCGCAGCGGCGTTTAACCAGCGCAATAATTTGGAGGTACGTGTGCCGCGTTAATCAAAGATTAGGATCACGTAGCGGCATCGATCTTGGAAACAAAGCACTCGTCCGACGGACAATTTCGGGAGGGGAAAGGCGAAAATCTTCGGCTACGCGTGGCAAATTTAAATAATCTTTCGGAGAAAGGGAGAAGAAGGGAGGCAGAAGAGAGACTCGTTGACTCGTGCAGGGGGTCGCGTACCCTGTAATCTCGGCCGCGTGCAACTACGGGGTCGAAGGCGTCGATGAGGCACGGTCGCGAAACGAGCCGCGCAGTCGATACCCGGCGTCGGGCACGATAAAATTAAATGTCCGATAAGAACGCTCCTCTCGGCGGCCGATCGAAATGGCGGCCGCGGCGTGAAAATTTTTATTGGCTCGGGCCGCGCCGACGAATCTCCGATCGACAAAATCGCTCGATTCCTGCCCGCGTCACGCTCGAGCGGGGCCCCGGACGGAACGCGATACACGCCGGATCTAATTTGCATGAGATCGAAATGCGCGAGCCCGACTTAAGTATAAGTTTCTGCGTCGGAGTGCTGGTTAGCAAAAAAGCTCGCCTGACGAGCGAGCCGCGCGCTCGTTAGATCGCGCCCCGATATAACGCGATTGCCGCGTCAAATTATTCGTTTCGTCGACAGTGCATCGATGCGATTTATAGGGGGTACGCGTGCGGGAGCTTGCATATTTATCGGCACGGCGTTTTTAATAAAAATAATGAAATATATCGTAACTTTCTAATGAGATAATTTATGGACTCGAAAAGTATAAATGTTTATTGCAGAGCCGCGTATCGACGCGATTTATAGCGGACGTGTGAAAAAGAGCTTTGCTTTTCCTATCGGCTCGATTCATTCAGGAAACTGAAACATGTTCCTCCGACGGAATTCTATTATTTTATAACAACAGTTGTACTCTTGGTTGCCATTTACTTTTATTATTTATCAAAGAAATCGCGAGTACTTGCAAACACGCTAGCGTTCGAGACGTTTTCGCCAAGTGTCGAAATAATACCGCGAACGAGAAGTTGAACGTTCGGTTTAACATCTCCGATTGTACATGACAAAAAGTTCTCAATCGAACTCTAATTGTATACGCAGCTTTCGCAGACTTTAGAGACTAATATCCCGGCTGCTAATATTGATTATCCTTTGTAATTAATGTGTCAATCTTCCTCTGCTCCGGCGAAGGAAGCTAATTGCGGAACGCCTCGTATCTCCTTCAAATTACCGTCGCCCGACGCCGCTGAGATATCGACCGAGAGACGCGCTACGACTACGCGCGAGAATCGCCTCCGATACTATCGATAAGTTGCAGAGGAAAAAAAAAAGAAAAGGAATAACCGAGAAACTCCACGGCTCCAACTGCCAGATCCATTTCGCGCCAGTTCGATCTCGCTCGAAGGCAACAGTGCCGTAGAACGTAGGCGCTTCGAGGGGGGATCGTCGTTCTCCGCGTAGAGAGAGCGAAAGAGAGAGAGAGAGAGAGAGAGAGAGAGAGGGAAAGAATAGCCGGTGCGAGGGAAGAGGGAAGGCAGTAGGAATCAGGGGAGGAGAGCAACATGCCGAGGACGTCTCGACGATGACTGGTGCATCGTGCTCGAGACGTGAAGCGTAGACGCGTGATTCTCAGAAAAGGGCCAGGCCATCGGGCCCCGTCCGATAGAGTCATCACGTGTCGGCGCTAGGATAGTACTTTTATTGTAACATATCGAGCATGGGGTATCGGCCGTGTGCGAGCGTGTGCGTGTCAGGCGGGAATCGGGCCGATCGGCGGGACAGGGAGGGGCGCGTTCCTTTAAAAGCGGCGGGGGGAACCGATCGCGGGGCTAGTTGTCCCGTACGCAGCGGGGGTGCTTCGACGCACGATGTATGATCGATCTGACACGTGGGGCACTGGACCCCGCGTCGCACGTACCTGGTCGCACTTGGTCTTCGGACCTCGTCGGGATCCACGTACGATCCTCGTGTACAGCTGAGAACACCCGACAATCCCGCAACAGGACAACACCGCGAGCAGTATAGTCGGGAATTCGTCGGGCGAAAAGGGGAGGCAGGGACGGGCGGTGGGTTCGACGTAGCGGGATTGATTGAAATTACACGCGGGGATTACAATCGGGTTTCGGGTACAGGACAGCTCTCGGCGTTGTCCCGGCTTGCTCCGGCAGTATGCGAAAACAAACAGCACGAGCGGCTTCGGAGCAATTTGTAGAACCAAGTATCTCGCGGCTCGAGGCTGCGCGGAGATTTCGATCGCGGGCGGCTCCGCTGATCAAAAGCGACAGGCTCCTGGTTCCGCGCGCACGGTTCTAGCAATACCACCGCGGGATTTCATCGCGGAGTCGTAAATACCGATCGCGACGTATCGTCCGTCGTATCGCTTCCCGAACCGGCCTCGTTCTCGGAAAGATCCGATCTGCACGTCCGATTCGTTGATCTAACGATTCGCGAGTTGTGCGACCGGCAGACTTTCTACCGGGGGGGCTGCGTCAATTAGTATCTTCCGTAGTGGACAAAAAGAGAGTTCGAACACGTCCCGCCAGATCTGCATCCGGAAAAATGTCTAATAAATTTCTTCATATCGACCGACATCTACAGATATTTTAACTCTTTTGATCACCGAGACATATTAATCCCACTTACGTTTTTTAAAAGGACTCAATGATTTAGTATGCATTTTATTAGAGAACAGTTCTCTATCACGAGATAGGTTTCTGATATGAGACAGCAGGTTTTCAACACCCAAATTCAATCACATATCTTTTTTCGCAACGGTTACACGATCTAACAATGAATTTTCCACTGAACAGATTTTACTCCAAGGGCAATGAATTCACGGTGGAATCAACAGATGATGCGCCTATTAATGTTGCAGAAACCTCGCTATCTCTTATTAGGAGCCTATCTCATAATAGGGGACTTTTCTCTCTACTGAAAAAATATATGAAACATAAAACGGAAAATAATTCAATCACCGAAGGATAAGTCAACGTGCATAAAAAAGATACGTGCAAGAATAGATTGTGCCAAGTTAATTCTTATAAATTCCGCACGAGCGAATTAATATCTAACGCAATTACGAGCGATGCAGAGTCGACGAGAAAAATCACAGGTGTAGAGAGATATGTCTCGAGTTTTCATCAACGACGACGATGACGACGACGATGACGACGACGACAGCGATGACGATGACAGCGGCAGATGCATTATCGTAAGTACGAGATTGCGTGTTTCAATTATCCGAGGTGATTCGCCCCGAGGTATGTATATATCGGGATTGTCTTCGTCCTAGCCTCCCCTCCCACCCCCGTTCCAACCCCTCGCCTCGTCCGGGGTCCGCGCGCGAGGAATCGCTTCATCATAATCGGTCATCCGGCGTTTTTCTACGGGCCGGACCCCCTACCGGCACGACGCCCGGATATCTTAGCATCGAAATGCCGCGCTGACAGGCAAAGAATTTGATATCGTGATTAGCTCGTTACGGCATCGTGCGTTAACGCGCTACAACGACTCCGCTCAATCTCTCCTCCTCTCCCTTCCTACCCGCCCGAGAGACAGAGAGAAAGAGACGGAGCGGCGAACGACGGCGACGCTTCATCTCGGAGATCCGATGCGATTGATTCTACGCTCGGTGTGTAAATAGATGCATCGACGTTGCCGCACAATTTACACGCGGCTTTAATTAGCGTATAATTCGTGCGTGAGTCTGCGCCGGCTTGTTTTTATCTCGATTGAATTATCATCGCGAGATGACGCAGGAATTACCGCTGCACACTCCTGGGAAGTGGTAATTAATGTTTTGCAAGAGCTGATTGCTTCCTGCAAGAAATACCGAGAAAGTTACCGAGACCATCTATTTTATCTTTCAAATCTGGAGGTGGCGGGTAAATTATTTAATTTCTCACGCAATATATAAAATATTGGTTATATTTAGGAAAAGCTTATATTGTTGGACTTCCCAGGAAATGTCTAATGAGACACGAGCTTTCTAAATCACCTCTTCTAACGTCTACGAAATTGAATTTTTCGTCTCACTTTCGTTCCCTCGTCGTCGTTCAGTAACTTACTAACGATGTGCGCGTTTCTCGAATTCGTTTCGCATGCACTCGGTTCACAGCGATTGCTCCCGCGAGCACTCTTGGCAGAGGCTATCGGCTGGATCGTGTGCCAGAGCACGGAAGAGAGCAGCGGAGTCGCAGCGTAGAGTCGGAGGTGTCACGATAATTCAAATCCCTCCTATTCTCCTATTTGCACTTCGAATCCTACCCTTCGGCCGGGGTGCACCCATGGGCGTTGCTCAACCGTGGCCTCATTACCAAAGCAAATATTTTATAGTCGAGCCCCCGGTGACGGCGACGGCGACGACGACGACGACGACGACGACGACGACGACGAAGTTGAAGCGAAGACGAGATGTCGCCGGATAGGAATCGAGATGTAAAAAAGAGCCTCGAATAAAGCTGCGAGAGCTCTCGCTTCTCTTTCTACTTCCTCTTCCTGTCGTCCAATCTCCTTCCCCCCTCGGCAACGATGACGACGACGACGACGACGACGACGACGACGACGCGGGGGTGCGTCGCGGGTTGGGGGAATAAAAGGAATCTCTTTTCACCGGCACCCGCGATTTATCTTTCAACTCGCTTGTTTTATATCCAGCGTTCGACACCCTTCCCCGCAGCGACATCGTCGATATTCCGAGGTGAAGCGATCGGCGTTAAAAATTAGATAGGTCGCAGCGTCCCCTCTTGCTCCTTCCTTCCGTTTCCCTTTCGCAGCTCGCGAAATCGATGTCGAGAAAGGAACCGAGTAGAGAGCTCTCTTTTCTCCTGTTGGCGAAATTTATACGGAGCCGACTCGGTGCTACCGCGAGAGCCGCCATCTCGTCTCACGGTCCGCAAGTGTATTGTTGCAACGTCAAGTTAATATATTTTGATATCTTTTCTAAGATTTGTGATGAACCCTCGCTTTTCCAATAATCTTTCTTCTTTACGAGACAAATAGTACGTATATTTACGTCTACCGCTCTGGGGGAAAAAAATGACAGCAACCCATTGTGGGGCCCTCAATTAGTAATCGAATTATTTGGATTGTTCGTAACTTTACTCTGGGAAAAATGTTGACCCCCTTTTTTTTGTAGTTAAGCAACTTAACGTTTCGGTTAGTGCCTCTTAAGTGAAAATTATCTTTGCGCTACTGAATATCGACAGAACTAATTGAGAGAATTGATTAGTGTTACTTCAAAAACGTGGATATAGATAGAATAGCTAATTACGACTTTTAGTTACGCGGGGTAAAATTCGTAAAAGCTACGAACAATCCAAACAATTCGATCACTAATTGTGGACCTCAAAATGGATCGCTGTTTTTTTTTCCGCCAGAGCGTTTTGTCATCCGCACAATTTCTAATCGGTTCCGATTTGCACGAAATCCACGAACGTCTGATCAATTTCCATAATATACTTAAATTGATCCTTCGCCCAACGGTTGCAGCGAGTGACGCAGTGTATCCTTTGGCGTTCGATTGAATCGCCAATTTGTCTAGCATTATATCCGGGTCTCGCCGGGGGATTGAGACGGGATGGCGGAAAAGGACGGACGATCGGGGAGGGGGAGGACAAGGCGGAGGGAGGAGGGCAAAGGCGGACCGTGCGTCTCCAAAGGATTTCGTGTATTTAGGATAACAAGCTGCTCCGCCCCCGAATTGGTATGCAGAGACCCGCGAGTAACTCCTTTATATTGACATATCGTCGAACGTGATCCAAATACATGCGACATTATACCGAATTGCGAACAAAGCTGCCGTCGCGGCGACCTCCTCGTCAAATCGCCCATGAATAGAAAACAAATCGTCCGTGCGAGGCAAATTCCGCGTATTCTCGGCGCGAATCGATTATGTACGAGTTCGAATTCGTCTCGGTCGTTTCCATGTGAAGAGCGCTGGCCGGGCACGAAATTCCGCTTGAAATTCAGAGCTTCCTATCTCTGGCGTATGAGAATAAATGTCACGTGTGTGCTATATCAGGGGAAGCAACGACGGCAACTGAGCAGCGGCCTTCCGCGTTATATTTTTTTATCCGTTATTCGTCGGAGATTGCGCGCTATATTTTCCTCAGCTCCTAAGCCTCGCGTCCACGATGCTAGAAATCGGTCCGAGATCTCGATCCGAGAAATATGTAGCCAATCAACGTGCAGTCTTTACGGCCGAGCACGATTTCTAGCATCGCGGACACAAGGCTTTATTCCGTTGAAATTAGCTTCGAACCGCTCGCCGGATAATCGGTTATTATCGCAGCTCTGATGCAAATTATCCTGCGCGTAGACACGTGATACGCGAAGACATGAAAAAGAATGGCGAGACGGGAAACGTGGAAACGTCCTTCACGGGATCGCACCGGCCAAATAACAAAGTAACCGAAGATGGATATCCGTTTCAAATATTCACGCCCTTTTCGCGCCGCCGCGTGAAATTGATGCGTTTAGAGACCCCTTTACTGGTAGGCGGACAGTTACGACGGCATAAATATTGCCGAGAGCCCTGCTGACCACATGGCACAGATACGGCCCTGAATAATATGCGTGCCTGCGTACGTGGCCTGCGGGTACCGGAAAGCTTCGCCGTTGAAAACTGCGATCGAGGTTTCCCTCTTGCTAAATACAGCTCTTGCTTTATCAACTCTTGTGCTCTGCAAAACTCCTCTTTTCTGATGTACCCAACAATTTATTTTAGAATATTGTAAGAGAAACAAGTTGAAGTGCGAAAGAGGAAACCGAACAAGTAATATTACTCGACCATATCTGGCGGAAATTTTATTACGAAACATATTACCGCAGCCAGGGTTTGAACCTGGACCTCCCTACACCCTCAGAAAGGATTTCTGTTACCGAGACAAAAAATATTCTTGACTCATTTACATTTCTCACAACCTCATTTGGTATAAAAATAAGACCATATCAAAATAAAATTAATCATTTTTGTTCTCCTCTGTCGAATTAAAAAGATTGACTTACTATATTGAGACAAGAGTAAATCATATAAATGTAAGTTTATATAATATATTCTTGCGTTTAGAATAAAGTTTCCTTCCATCTTACAACGCACGAAGTTGGCACCACGATATTCGACAAAAGACGACACATACTATCTTTTTATTCTAGATTTTACAATTTTTCATTTAAGTGTTCCTTTCTCTATAATAAATATGATTGGCGCTATATCGATCCTATTTTATGATACGTTCAAATGTATTATCCAATAATAGCATTGGATCCGGAAATTTTTTCTGCGGGTGTACACTTTAGGCGGGCGTCTCACCAATTTGACCACCGAGGCATGGTTCCTCAAAAGAGGAAAGTATGACCGTGTCGCATTCAAGTCTCAATTTTGGTACAGGTTTGCCACGTTTTCCAATCGTTTCACTTCTACTAGAGAATCAACTTTCAACGGGCGATACGATGCGGTAGTAATATCCGCGGTGCATAAGACCGCGAATGCGTGAAATATTTTTAGCGCCCTGTTGCATCGCGATAAAGCAATTTGCCAGCCGGCGTTCTGAGAGAATCTAGATTGCATTCCATCGCGGCCCGCAACGCCATACTCTCGCGCATCACGCGCATCTCGAGCGGGCGAGCGAGAGCGCATGGTGACGGTATTTGTTCAGGCATTCCGGTAGGAAATTCTAGGCGACTAAGAGATTATTCGCGGCACCCGTTGCGTGAATATATAATAGCGCGACGTGTTTATGTATCCAGCTATGACAGGCACTTCCGTTTCCGTCGAGCGCTCTTGACTTCGTTCCGTTTCTGAGCGCGTAAATGTGTTTACGTACACACATATGTACGTATACCGATACACATCGCGCCGCAACCGTGCGTCGTCCGTCATTGCTCCGTGCATCACGCGTGACGTCGGTGGTGCCCATCACCGGTGCATTTCCCCGAGATATTTCAAGAAATCGAACCATATCGATCGGGGCAGCTCGCCATCCAGAGGGCCCGGGGGAGGAGAGGGGGGGGGGAGAGGGAGAGCTTCGAAGGGGAACGACTCGACAAACTTCCGAAGAGGAAAGTTTAACTGGAAAACTAAGTAGCTTTATGCAGCCCGTTGTGGTACCTATCCCTTGGAAAGTTAACGTTGAGAAATACAACACTTTGCATTTTTAGCGATCTATAAATATTTCAGCACGAAGGTAGACGTTAGCTATTCGCGCACGCGGCGAGGGGGGCGAATCTACAAACCTATTATTATTCAATACTCTTCTAGAGGCGTTAGATATTAATTAGCGGGATGGTTAGCTATCAATCTTGATTTAAATTTTCCACCGCCTGCTGCTAATTATTCCGTAATAATTAAATATTTCACGCGCGACGATAATTATTAACATGCGGAGCACATGAATATTAATAACGAGATTGCCTTTTGACGTCGCCGTGCATAATTAGCGAAGGTATCGCGACCTTGAGGTATTAAATCCGCCATTAGCGCGCCACGTCACGTCGCCGTTACTAATTCGACTTTAATTTCTACGATTATTTTCAACGCGCCGGCACAGCTCGCAAGCCATTACAGGCGTCCATTTATTTCAACTTTTCCTGCCGTCGCATTTCCTGGCTACCGTTTCTCTCTCTCTTTCTCGCTTTCCCTCTCTTTCTCTCTCTCTCTCGCCTCACCAATTTATCGGCGCGGTCCTGACCATTAGCTTAATTAATTCGGGTTTTAGGGTTTCAGACACCGCGGGCGCGGCGAGCCAAGTCAAAAGTGTCAAATCGACGGACGGCGCTCTGAAAAATGGTGCGCCCGGGGTGTTAATTGTCTCGAACACGAATATCCTCGTGGGGCGCGCGCGCCACCGGTTTGCACAACACTGTGATCGCCATCTGTTCCGTCAAGTGACTCTGCACGTTGCAACAATGTTTGTTCTCCCCGCGGTTTACACGTAAAAAGCGCGCGCGGGAGAGAAGCTTATCGAGCTTATCGGCATCGGCGCACGTAATTATGTTCTCTGTTCTTGTAGAAAAAGAAAAGAACTGCATCTAGTTACAGTAATTATTCGTGATACAATTCACCACGGGAAATATTTTATAACATAAATGGAACGCTCGCGTTCCAGCTTCTCAATTTTATTTGGAAATGCAATCTTTTCGTACGCTCAGATAATTTATTAATTACGATTTTATATCGCACGCTGTTCTGCCGTCGAGAAATCGGTACCGTATGTCCTCGGATCTTACTTTCTTTAGTCGCCAGAGATCTTTTTAAAGCAAATAATCAATCAATCAATCTTTATTACACTTCAACAAAATAAGCGAGACTGTCACATAAAGTATAGATTTTCAGTGAAACTTGGTTTACAATTATACCCTTACCTCCTCTCTAAATTTTTCGTAGTGATTCAAACCAGTGGATAACCAAAAGAGATTCAAATAAATTAAATTGACGCATAGACTAAGAGGCCCAGTAATTATAAACCAAGCTCGTGTAAGCTAAACATGAGAATGTAAACTAAAAGGTGTTTTCTGATGGAAAAACACCAGCACAATTAGGAGTAAATATTCACTCGAATAGAGCGAAGTGGTCAATGACACCATGATTCGAGTGAAAATTTCACCCCAAACATTTTAGAGAGTCATTCACACTCTTATTCATCCCTCCACTCGCGCACCGCAATACTATCGCTATTTTCCACGCGCTCACCCACCCTCCTTTGAAAGCAGATAAAAAAATTCAGAAATCTTTGAGAGAGGATGTCAGGACTCTGTCAATTGTATAAAAGTTTCAAAAGCTTTAACAGATGTAAACAGGAGATTCTCTGTCGCGATCACAAACTGCCGCGGCTTGCTCACGCGACACTGTGTGAAGATGTAACTCGCGTACAGCGTCTACAATATCTGAGAGCAGCCGGCAGCAATGGCCGTAGAACTAGCAACAGAGAGATAAGCGTTAGAAACCATCTACATTGTAGTGATTTATATAAAGCGCGTGTAGCTCTCTCCCCGCAGGTGTATACGTCCGCTGATTAACGTAGTTAATGCGATGGCAGGTATATCGTGCTGTTATGCGAAGGTTTATCTCTTGATATTCCCCCGCGTGTATTTCCACGAAATTTTGTTCGGCGAGCGGACGCGCGCAACGTGCGCGTACGCGCAGACGTGTGTAAATGCTCCGTTACTATTTTATGAATATGTATACGCACGCCAGAAATACAGCGATCAATGCATCCTTTGCATTCAGCCGGACAACGATACTCTTTGTCGATTGTTAAATGTCTCCCAGGCGGGTTTTTGCCACCCCGTTGTTTCCCTCGCGACTCGCAAACGCCACGATAATAACAAGTCGGCCGCGTCGGGCGAGGAGCGAACTGTAGTAGTGTCTTTTCTGACTATGATCTGTGTATTTTCCTTCGACGGGAATACAGTATGTAACAAATATATGCATTCTGCAAAGTCAACCTCGCTGCACAAGGGCTTGCTTTCTTCGTCGTAAATATCTGGCGCTTTGCCGGCCCCGTTGATTCTATACAACCTAAGTACAGCATCTACGCGAAGATTTCGCTATTGTGCTATCTGCCTTCTTCCCAATAGCACATTAGAGATTTGCTTATGCAACACGCGGAGTCCCCGTATAGTCGGTTCCTGACATCAATCACGCGCATCATACATACCTTACAAGCCATTTCGAAATTTGAGAATTTGAATTAATTACAATTCAACAATACATTTTTGGCAAACGACACATTCCCACTTAGCAAAATATTCTGCCGGGGGAAAAAAGTTTAACTCGTAATTTAGTTTCAAAACCACTAAAGTATCCGAACCCTCCGAGTCTTTCCTAAATTTTCTTTTTGAATATCCTTCAAATTTTTCGTTCAATTTCTCAGGATTAAAAATCTGCAAAGCACGGGGATGCTCGGTCGACATTTCTCCCCGTTATGGACAGCTATTGTCGCAATTCTGGTAAATCCGCGCGCGGATCTCAATGACGGTAGGCCGTGGCGAACGGCAACGGGGACACGAGGGAGAGAACCTCTTTCTCTCCCACCCGCGGCCTATGGTATATCATTGGCCCAGGTTGGGCGGAGTACCGCGCGAGGCTGGTGCCGGCAGCGATAGATACCGCTAATTATCGATCGTAAATAACGTCGCGGGCCGCACGGCAGCCCGATCCTATCGCTGCCTCGGCACTCGGCATCGCCGATATGCGGCTTCACCCCGCAGTTCCGCGACGGCTGTTGGATGATATAGGATGCGCGTTGTCTTCGAAACGGGGTTGGCCGGCGGAAGATGGAGAGAGGGAGGGCGAGAGCGAGAGAACGAGAGAGGAATAGGAACGGGCCCAGGGCCCCGGGCCCCGGGCCCCCGCGTCGTCGTCATTCCTATCCGGGGACCGTTCGCGCGGTCGCTCTCAGGGTGGCTTGGATATATTACACGTGGCCGTGGCCGCGCACGGTTATTATGAGTTGCGCGCTTGTAATTGCGGACGAGGTGGCACAGCACTCCCGGTTTCTCCCGCATACCGACGCGCAACGTGTGATTTGCGCTGCGCTGCGGGAAACGCGCCGAACCGCGCTGCCCTGCGCGAGTCGCCGGCTGGCTACCTGGCGCAAGTCAACTCCGTGCAAGTCGTGGCCACGAGCCACGACACGCTCGGCCTCCGCGCGATTCCCAGCTCTGATAATGGCGGCCACTTTCACGCGGCGAGAAAAGCCGTCGCGGCGGCTGATAGGAAGGGCAGGATCTCGCATTACGCCTACTTTCGACCGAGTCCACTCGCGGAGAGAAAACCGACTTGGCTCATGCGACCATTCATGCCGATTAGGATTATTGTCTCGATAAAGTACGTGCCTCGTAGGTATAAGTAAAATTCCAATTGTGCTTAAGCTGATTTGCCTTACTGCTTAAATGTGTTCCGCTTATTGTACATACATTTTTTGAAAATTAGATACAAAAAGAGCAGCGCTTTCATATTTAATACATCGAAGCTGCTTAAAGATATTTTGCAAGTGTAGATATCTTTAAGGAGTCTATAAATTAAATTTTCGGGGATCTCTAGATAATAGATGCTAAAAAAAATTATGGAACGTAGGGAAATGTAGAATTTAATATAATTAGACGGACTCTTCGAAAAGCCTCGAGTAGCAATTATGAGGCAACTGTGTATGCTACGCAGCAAAAAAGTTGCGGAACTCTTTATCTTAAGAAACTTACATTCACCCTCGAGTAGAAAGCTCGACGCGCGACGTCGAATCAAAGTGCTTAATTGGGCATTTCAGCCCTGTTACACATCCACGTCAGGAGGATTAAAATCTGCGGTATGGAAATTAATTGCACGAAAGCAATTCGTCGCTGGCCGGGGCCGGGCGAGTAGAGCGGGGCTCGCGCGCGATGCTATCGGCGCTCGTTTAATTAAAATCCGACCTAATCGCGATACGTGACATCCCTCGCGACGTAATCGCGCTCGCGAATCGCAACGGAATCGGATCGGCATTGCTAGAAACGCAGCCGCGAGAAGGCGAGCGAGCGGACTCCGCGCTCTCCTTCGCCTCGGTCTCGCTGATCGCGACTCGATTTGCAATCGGCATGCCCGTCTCTTGCGGTGCGCGAACGCGACCGCGGGGCACGCCGTATCGATTCTTGTTTTGATAGCGTTCCGTGGTAGTTTCTTTGAACGAACGCGGCGCACAGCGCAGCACGCGGCGCGAACGGCGCCGAGGGTTCGACGGACTCGAGCGGAGCGCGAGCGTTAAGACGCGGCATTGTCGGCGGGCACAGCGGGTTCGTTCTCCGAACGCGGAGGACGATCGCCGGATGACCTCGCGATAGTCCTGCGCGGCGAACGATCGCCGATCGGCGATCTCGATACAGCGAGAGGACTGTCGGATGGTTGCCTGGCCGATGTCGACTGTGAAACAATTTTATTAGCCATAATCGCTCGGTTGTCGCTCGGGAATACCGCGCCGATAATTATACGCGGTAACGATTGCGACGCGACAGAGGAGCTTTGAGTCGCCGAGTTATGAAGGAGCGTTTTTAACCGAGGAACCCCCTTGGCACGCGCTTCATCGACTCGTTTAACGACAGTTTTGTTTCTCGCTCTCTGTCCCTTGAAAACTCCGAGTACAACATGTCGTTTTAATTGCGCAATGATAATCGCGGTTGGTCGTGCGGTTTCCTTTAGAATGAGTCTCAACTTCTGGCTAGCGATTTTCTATTCAATGTACTTGGAAGATAATAGTCTCTCATCACGATTATAATATTGTGTTTTTATTCAGCTGACGTTTTATCTTTTGAAGAAAAAAGAAACAACAATCGCTGAAACTACCAATTACGAGATTATAAACCAGTGTAATTTCCGGAACCGTTTAGTTTCTGCGGGTCGCACCCGATCAAACGGTCCTCTTTGAGGCGAGACGATTCTCTCTCCCCTTTCCGCGCCGACTGCGCTGCAGTTGACACCTTACCGGCAGCGATATTTCCTTACGTCGCCAATTCCGAGCCCAGCGCTCCTTTTCGATCGGCGAGAAAGAGGTCGGCAGTCTCCTCGACGGCGGATCGAGGTTTTCGCAGAGGGTACGAGAGGAGGGAGAATGCACGCGCCCTATCATGCGGAGTGATATCGCGTTACTGCGCCGGCCTTTGATCTCGCGACACTTACAATTTTCCCGACCGGCGATACACCCTTATTTCGCGTTGCGCCACGCGAGTTCTAATGAGAGGCTATGGTCGCTGCCTGCCACCCTCCCCCGTCCCTCTCCCTGCCACCCGGTTATCCCCGCGCCACGGGTCTGTCGTAATCACAAGGCATGATGGCTTGTTCTGCTGCTGCTGCTGCTGCCGCTGCTGCTGCGAGCCATCACCCCCGCTGCCATCGACTACTTCGTCGTACTCTCGTCCCTTCTTTCCCCGTTAGCCCCTCTTGTGTCGCACCCAGTCCTCTCGCGCCATTACGCTGTGTGAAACGTTGATACGGCGGGCGTCGCGCGCGCGTTAACAGCGTCAAACGAGAGTGCGATAACGCTCCCGGAAGAGAGGTCTGTAACTAGAGTCGTCGATTTCGCCAAGAGTTCTGTGCAGCAATCCTATTGATAGGAAGTACCGGGGATTCTGTTTCTAATGATCGCCGTTGTCGCTGCGAAGTTTATTATGCGAGCAAGATCGTTTAATGGGAGAATCCCGCCCCTAGCACTAGAGCGAGAAAGACGGTAGTAGGAAAGTACATATGTATCTATTCCGAAAGAGTTCATTTAATTTTTCCTTCTCTGAACAATGAGAGCTTGAGGCGAGATATTAAAACTCTCTCGGCATTAAAAGCTTTATGAAACTATTATACAATTTAGGAATGTTAGAAGATCTTGCTGGCAAAATAAAGAGAAAAAAATATATAACTGATTACAGTTGTTTTGCGGCTCGACGCGAGAAGACTTCGTTCTTTAAAAAGACAAACATTTATTATACACAAATAATTGTTGATTAAAAAAATTAGAAAATAATGCAAATTCGCACAATCGCAAAAAGTAGCGACGAAAAATTCCAAGAGCAGCTCACAGTGGTTTCACAACGAAACCACTGCGCGAAGGGTTGATAGACATTTGTGCTCTTCTTTAGAGGAAAGCTATTAAAGGTCGTTCGACATTCCTGTATGTCCGCAACCTCGAACTTGGATGTATCTTCGTTTCGAGATCTCTCTCGCTAGTAGGTAGATATATATCTCCGTTCGAAACGTCGGGTGGTTTTCTCGACGAGAAGAAGAGGCTGCCACCGCGCACACACGTCGGGACCGTTGCTCGAAGCCTCGGTGCAAATACAATAACCCTTTATTTGTTCCCCTTTCCTCGCGGGGCTGGCCGTGATTCAACAATACTCGACGTGTAGGCGGCAAACATCGCCGCCTCGCCGGTCACTCGCCCCTGGCGATTTTCGCGAAATTCACCAACGAGTCCGACGAAGGATACGGGGATAAAGAGTCGGCCGAAGTTGCGCGCGTAAAGGTTCTTCCATCCCGCGTTGTTCTCCTCTCGATGCTTGCAATATGTTACTTGCGCGTATTTTAAATTTGATATATTTATTTTACGTGCGATTTAATTATTAATTCTGCATCTATGAAGAATATTAAGAAGAATAATGCTTTCTATTTCCAAGTCTCTTTAAATTGCTATTTTAACGAGCCGAAAGTTTGCAGATTTGTTTTCCACTTGGAAAATATTCTAATTAGTTTGATCGCGTTTTTGGTCGGGTGCTTATGCGTTTGGTATGCTCGATGGTGTGGAAAGAGCTTGATACCGAAGAAGAACGACGATGGAAGGCATCGGGGGTAGAAGCGAGGGCACGTGGTAGGAAACTCGGAGCCGAAGGTGAGAGAGGGAAAGAGGGGGATGTAGAGATAGAGAGCGAAGAGATCGGAGAGAGCGTTGTTGGACACAGGGCAAACACTTGAGGAGATTGCCGCTTCTGCGTTGCAACGTTGCCCGCGCCGCACCCGCCCGCGGAAATCCTTACTTTCCCCAAAATCCGTAATCTTCCTGAAGGGCACGGATTAATTCCCTCGACTTGTCACGTGCGTTGTCCTTCGTGGCGGCTCCGATCGCCACTGATTGCCGAGCGTTGATGATTACTCGCCGCGCGTACATTGACATGACATTAAATTCAATACACAATGCACAAGTAAGGCATATAAACCGTGCGACTCTCTTACACATTCGATATGAAAAAATAACAGAAATATGAAACGTATAATATTAACATTTTTGTGTAAAGAATAGACGTGAAGTATGTAACTCGCCCACTTGGATACTTTAAACACACTGCAGCCGCCGCGAAATTAAATTCCGTAAAAATTTTCCTATAATCGCGAAGATTCGTCTGCAAGTTTTCTTCATCGGCATTTTCGTCTGGGATATAATGTGCGCGCCGAGGGAGGATCTGTCTCAGCCGCGGCCGCGTTGGCAGCCACGGCCTCATGCAGGTGGAATGTTAAGAACTCGTTTGGATATATCCTTAACCTCCGTGCTGATTCTGCGCTTCACGGGGCCCCGGGGGAGGATCCCTGAAGGAGCAATTAAGCCTGAAGTGTTTCCTGCAAGGTGTGACTCGTAGAAACGCGCGGACGGGAACGAGAACGCCGGCCACCTGACACGACCGGCAGAGAGAGAGGCGACTTCTTGCACGTCAAACGGTAGTAATTCAACATTTTATTCGAGGAGGATGCAATATATTCATCGGACTGTCTACTTACGTCGGGTCGACGCCCGACTGGTTATGGCAGCCGCGTAACTGTAATCTTATACGATACTTTTCGGTCTCGTACGATCGCTCGGTCGCGTTCTCGCATCTTCGAACTCTTCAACCAGTTTTTTATCCGGCGATGCTAGCCGGTCTGTCTTTCTCTCTCCCTTTCGCTTTCTCCTTCTCTCTCTTAAATCAACGTGCAATTTTGGCCCTGTTCTCGTAGCCGATGATTCGTGCACTCGAGGAAGTTATCAATTATCGACGCAGTGGAAACGTGATTGTGAATAGACAACGACGGACAGATTTCCACTTCGAAAAAAGGCATGTAAGTCGATTAGTCGCATATCTCGAAGTATTATATTTATATTTTGCACAATTAGCAAATAACAAAAATGTAAGACACCTTACGATTTCTCTGCCGTTGCCCGATGCCGCCTAGGCCCTGTTCCTCCTTTCAGATTTTCTTGTTGCACTTACACTCACAACACTCATTCGCGAAATTTCGGACACTCCCGTACGCGATGTAAAATACCGTGAAATGCAGTAAGCGACGTTCTTCTCTCCCCGAAAATGGAACAGATTATACGAAATCGATAGATAGTTAAAAGCGCGGTGCGTAAACGAGATGTAACCGCGACAAAGTACCACGGCTTACATTCATGTTTTAGATGAGTTGGTCTCGTGGAATATCTATATACACGTCGCTTCAACATGCAATTCATTTCTCATTACAAGTTTTAGAATCTTAATAATTAATCGAGTAACGTTACTTGTCACTGATAAAGGTGTACAAAGCAATAGCGTTTTATCCCTACATTCTTCGCGATCGTGTCTTGGAAACCGGTAACGTAAAAATAATATCACGCACAGAATAACTCTCGCTGCTGCCTGCCGGCTCGACGTTCGACGAGCGAGTGATAAGTACGGAATTTTCCATTACATAGATGGGCCAACGAATTCTCAACGTGTTTTTGTTGTTTTTCACTCGGCGCGGAGACGTACGATGTTTTTGCGTACCATCATTGTACCTGAAGGTCGCCGCGCTCTCATTCGCTCGCCGACCGTCGAGCCGGCGAGCAGTGGCGCGAGTCGCTCCGTGCGTGGTATTGTTTTTGCGTTGTCGGTTTCCAAGACTCGATCGTGAAGAATGTAAGAATAAAACGCTATTGATTTGGACTCCTTTATCCGTGACAAGTAACGCTACTAGATTAATTATTAAGTTTCTACAACTTGTAATGAGAAACGAATTGCGCGTTGAGGCGACGGCTCTTTATCACGAGACACGGTAGTGTCTCGCGCCAAGTGTAAGCGTAACTAGTACACGCACCGGCATAAATGCTGTCCCTATCCTTGTGAGGTGCACGCACACAACTAGAGTCCCTGTAGTTGTGTGCGTGCACCTCACAAGGATAGGGACAGCATTTATGCCGGTGCGTGTACACGCGTGCGAGACCGACCATGTAAGTTAACGTGTACATGGATATTTTACGAGACTAACTCATCTAAAATATGAAAGTAAACCGTGGTACGTTGTCGCGTTGTCGTTACATCTCGTTTACGCACCGCGCTTTTAACTATCTATCGATTTCGTGTAATCTGTTCCATTTTCGGGAAGAGAGAGATATTTGTGCGACTTCGGCGTTCGTGCTGTAATTCGCTCTGTCGTTCTTTGCAACTCGAACAGGCAGGAAGTAAAGAACGTCGCTTACTGCATTTCACGGTATTTGACATCGCGTACGGGAGTGTCCGAAATTTCGCGAGTGAGTGTTGTGAGTGTAAGTGCAACAAGAAAATCTGAGAGGAGGAGCAGGGCCTAGGCGGCATCGGGCAACGGCAGAAAAATCGTAAGGTAAGTGTCTTACATTTTTGTTATTTGCTAATTGTGCAAAATAAAGCATCTGTTCTGTGCTTTTATTTTATTTATTCAAATGATTCGAACGTGGATTCGAATAAGTGTTAAAGACAAAACCATACGTATAAAATTTTGTGAGTTCATATTTAAAAGCAAGACTTTTAGTATTCTATATAATTATTCTAATAAATACCCATTTTCAAAAATATTAAATATAAAGTACATTTAATACAATAGTCTGGATTTTACATAATTAGTCTATAATAATCGTATACATTTTTGTATTGTTACAATTTAACATGTATAGTTAGCGATGTACAACTTTGCTGTTGCGACTCGTATCAGTGAGTGACAAATTACTTTTTATTTTAAAATTGACGTTGCGCATACAATTACTTCTTCGCGTGTATACAAATTCTTAAAAATATACAATGCTTGACCACAAACTGCGCGCGCGAAGCGCGCGTTTTATCGTTTCTAGTAAATATAAATGAGTGCAGAGACGCAAAATTTTTGGAGGAGAAAGATAAAGTAAAAATTTGAATCACGGTGATTTCGATTTTCATTTTTCCAGAAGAATGCGGTGATTTTATGTCCAACGAGGAGCCTATATCGTAATCAGTATTTCTATCGCTTTTGTACACTTTGCAACTTTTCACAGGAATGAAAAAAGCGTCACTTTTTATCGCGTAGTCGGAAGGATGCACATTTTCTCTCTACGCCACTTCACACATGTTTTAATACCGCGCGGTAGAATCTTCCGTTGTATCTACCTTTTTTTTTTAACGGAATATTCAGTAATCGTGAGAGATTCAACGCGCATACGTTTCGCGGTAGTGAATTTCTCGGCGCGATGGTCACGGTGGATAATAAAACAAACAGGCTCTCTCGGCCTATTGAAAAAAAGGTGCGACCTGCCATGCTAGGCATTTCGCAGTTTGCTGCCGTCGAGCGCTTCGCCTTCTCCTTCTTCTCTTTCTCCTTCTCCTCTGGGATGCCGCTTAATTGCGGGAATAATAATCTCCCGAGGAATTATAATCGCGAAGGTGTCACGTTGGCGAAACCTTTCTCTCTCTCTCTCTCTCTCTCCTTCCCTCCCCCCTCTCTCTCCCCTCTTTCCCCCTCTCTCTTTTTCTCTTTCTTTCTCCACGCATCGAATGGAGATCCTCGAGTGCGCGAGAAGGTAGAGGACGTGGCACAAAAGAGGGAATTGAATTAAAATCCGGCCCGTCATGCCTCGGATAAATTCGAATTAATTAAGCGGTTTCGGCCTAGACTTTCGAGTTGTTCGTTTTTTCCGTTTCTCATTCTCACCCGCTCGCTGCTTCACTCCGCCATCGACCTTGTGTCTCTCCCGCCCCCCTATTTCCCCCACTTTAGCCCGATCTGTCTTTCTCCTTTTCAATTTTTTTTGTTTTTCACTTGGAGGCTCCGTGGCAACTTAAGCGCGGGAGCCATTCCGGTAGCTGATGGGTTAATTGAGAGCCGAACTAGCCCTCAGACACAAAAGGGCTTTCATGGACCAACGAGGCTGCGATGTCGGATAATGCTCCGCGATATCCCTTGTTGCCTTTCGCCGTTTAATATCGGCGGCGAGTCTTGATTTTCGATCGCCGTGCTATTATCTATTCATTCATACTGACGTGTTTAAATACCGCTTGCCAGTGTTTTTCTATTTTAATCGAATTATACATATTAGACATACGATAAAATTTATAAACTTTTTATTTTGTACTGTGTTACTACAATTAATCGAACGAACAGCTAATATAATAATTGTTATCGTGTAAAATATATTTTCGCATCTAATTGTATGAAAGATAGATCGTCGCGATTTTGGTAGATTTCCTTTTTCGTTTTTTTTAAATATATTAATGCTAAAATGTTTCGACTAAAAACTAGCGCTATTGTACAACCGCTAGGTAACCCGGTAACATTTGCAATGAGTCGCTAAAAGCTGCAATAACAGCATGAATATTTCATCTCATCATGAAGCACTCGATGCTGGAACCCCTTTCAGTTGGGGCCCCGAGCCGACCTTCTTGGGTCATCGGCGCCCCTCAATTGTCTTCAGAATCGCCACGTCCTTGAAGCTGGTCCGATGCCACTTGAATCTCGCTGTTTCCGCAGCTTGCCGCAGCATCCGGTAATGAGACATCCCCCGAGCCAGGTTCGTGGACCAGTTCTGGTTTCGGCGCAATGTTTTCCTTTCGTTTTTTTCCCCCTACGGCACGGACTTGGGCGGACGATGGTCAGTGGATGTGGCGGTTAAGTAACTGGTTCGTTAGAATGTTTATTTGCTTATGGCTCTTTTGTCGGGCCTGCGACTAGTGTTATGACGACCTGTTACCGTCCCCAGTTTCTCCGCGCCGCATATGTCCCGTGGGCACGGGGGATGTCTTTCAACAGCTTCGCGGTCTCCCCCTTTAAAGTTCCACTTATTTCCTCAAAGGCGGGCGAAAGATGACGCAGAATTTGACGGCGATCCGTACGGGGACTCGCAAGCGGCGCGTGCAATTGTTGTCGTGAATAATTTTTTTACAAACGTCACGAAATTCGTGCCAATTTAAACGGATTTAATCGTGCAATTGCATTCGACTACAATCGCATCTAACGAAAAGTTTTTACCATCCCGCGTTAGTCAATTATTTGTACTAATCAAGATCCTTTCAGTGATTCAGCACTTGTATATTCCGATCTCCCATAATTATCGGTACATACGTCAAATCAAGAGAATTACATACCTCCTTTGGTTTTATCTTACCGATGATTCATCTGAAATTATGGACAACACTTCCACGCGTCTTAAGTGATTGCCTGATAGGATTTCGCACCTTCGGTAAATCATATGGATTTGCATACTCGCTCGCTCGCTTATGCGCTGCCATCGATGCCCCGGATTGCCTTTCGAGTTTTACTCGAAAAGCGCCTCGTGATATGCGCGCCTCGCGTTCAATGAGCGCGAGGATTGGATCATTAGTCAGTTCGTGTCTAACGGGCGTATCGGGGAACGCGCTCGCATTAGAGGACGGGATGAAGACGTTTCGAGTAGTGGAAACTCCTTTCATCAATTATATCGTCGACGTGCGGGACAGTAGCCGTTCATTAAAAGCGTATATACGCCGCTGCTCGTTGCACGAAGAAAAATACGCTAACGATACCGCTCGTGAACGTGTTCTGAATGCCGCTCGCGTTCGCGCGCTTCACCTTGTGTATTCGTAATCCCCCCGGCTCCTACGTCTGATTCCCGGCTACGAACGCGGCCGTCTCGGGAATAATGCAAAGTGTGGAGTCACCCTGCGGATGGTAGTCACACACAGGTATCGCTTCTGCTTCTTATTTATATAAATGACCAGCGCATAACTCGGAGCACCCGGCGGAGGACTAACGCGCGCGCCTGTTTTCACGACGGGTACACACACGCACACGCGCTTACGCACGCACACGCACGCGTACACGTATACACCCCGGCTCCGCGTGTTGACTCGATGATAAATTAATTGCGACGCAGAACTAATGTCACGGTTAACGGCGAGATTTCACTTCGCCGCCTCTCGCAATCTATTTCCAGTCGCGGGATGAAGTAACTCCGCGGCTCTTCGTTTTCTTTCTAGAAGCGTGACAGGGGCGCAATACGGACGCCGCATCATATTATATATATATATAATAATTTCTTCGGAGGGAGGGATACCTCATTACTACTAGTGCGGCACACTGTTGTGATTTTGGGAGTGACGATTTTAAATCTGTCGTCTGTTTGGAATGTCCGTACACGCCACCGGCGACCGGTCGCTCGTAAGTTTAAACGACGTGGCGGATGGATCGGTTATGGTGTTCATTGTTGACTCGTCACGGCTTTCAAGGGGTGCCTTCCTGCTTGAAAGGACCATAACTTGTCACATGGAGCCCTTGGACTACCGTGGCTTGAGGACTGCGCCCATCTCTTTTGCTCGGCTAATTGAAGACGGCGAGTCCTAAACGCGCGTTACGTTACAAAGTTACAAAAAAATGAACCGTTTGCAACGAGAGACCGATATTACGTTACGCGGTGGACCGGGTGTGCGGACTATTTTGCGGAACGAGGATTATCAGCGAAAAATCGCGTAAAGATAATTTTTAAGAAATTTCCGCCCTCCCGGAGTTTTTCCCCCCAAACATATCTCCACCGTATATTCTAATATTGCTCCGTTACATGCCTTTATTCCAAAGGATTCTCTTTTCGCGGCGATGCTCGAAAGATTCATCGTACGTATCCACCCTCGAAATAATAGGTCGCTGAACCGTAGGGCTTGGTTAACCCCATTTACTTTTCATTCCCGAAGAAAACCCCGCGTTTCTTTTGTCGAAAACAATCGTACCGTCGTTGTACATAAATGTATATCGTGATTCGATGGGAATAGCGGAACGATTCAGTGTTTCTCATTCGATTTTAGAAAAAAAAGTATTTATATTGTATTCTCTTTACATACTTTTTGATACGTATTTTCTCAAACACTTTCATCATAATGAGAATGAAACTTTAATATTTAATTGATTGGATGGATCGGGAAACATTGGCATGGAAAGTATGTATATTTAGAATTAAATTGAAATCGAAGAAAAGACAGCAGCAAAGTCTAAAAGTCTTCATTGAAAGGTAAAGAGAGGATCCGGTGTAAAAATGATGTCCCTTTCAAATTTCGTCGTGTCTTTCGCTCGAAGATAATTTTTATTCCGTTCGCGATAGACCGCGCTCATTTTCGAGAATACCCACCGACCGCTCTCGCATTCGCAATGTACCCGCCTTTTTTCTACTTTATATCCAGACTCCAGGCGCGACTCATGATCGAGTCGATTGTAATCAGAGCCCATCGAAAATCATCCAGGATCTGGCTGGATGTATGGCTGGTAACCGATGAATATTAACCAGCAAACAGCGGTGCGCCGACCGCCACCCGAACGGAGCGCGGTCGTGCCAGGGGGACGGGCAGGGGGGGTTGGGACCGAGGGGGCGAGAGTGGACCGCGTTAGAGTAGCGAGTACCGGGAGTAGGAGGGTACATATTCATGACGTTAACGAGCCTCCGTCGAACGTTTAATTCCGCCAACCGCCTGAGTTGGGTTAGGGTAACTCGCTCGGCAAACACGAGCCCTAACTAACCGTGCATCTCTCGGTCCTGTGCTGCTGCTTTCTCCCTTTCTCTCCCTCTCTCGGATTCCCTCTCCCTTTCCCTCCTTCCGTCCGCGGCTGCGTTTCTTCGCTTCTGGCCTCTGTCCTCTGTTTGTCTTTCCACACCATGAAAGAACGACTCGCGCACGCTTGCTTGTCACGCTGATGAATGCAGGTATTCCGGAAGTTCGTGCGAACAGCATCACTAGTCATCGTCTCTAATCAGCGATTTCGGATAATTAAGCGCCCCGAAGGCGTATTGCGAGTATTCTAAATTATTTAAGTGCAATACATTTAATGCGAATTAGTCACTGATTTACCAGGCAGAAGTATAGAGATAACGTAATGACACGAGCAATCACGGTCTATTATCATCAATTTTATATGTTTAATAATTAGTTTGTTTGTACGAGTTGCGTAGCATAAAGTTGGAACCATGAAAATGTTTCTAGCTTACGTGCGACGATCAGATACAATCTGTTCCTTTTACAGATTGTTACATATATACCGATATATTATATACATATAACACACACATGCTACGAGGGTAGCTAGAATCAGATACGACGATCCGTGTAAATTTAGCTCGAAACATAATCCGGCCTGATAAACCTGACTGCGGGACGAGCGAAAGAGTCGAATCGAGGGAGTTAATACGTTTTGCATCGATCAGCCACGTCCTGCACTCGATACTGCGGAACACTAATACAGCCAGCGCCGGGGATGACCCAACGGTTAACACGCGAGCTGGCAACGGGCGCGCGGGGCTAAGGCGCCACCCCGCGTTACATTCCAGCGATCGGATATCTGGAGCCCGGCTTCTCCCGAGACGTCTTACTTATAATATCGTGGGTCCGGCCGTGGCTCTCGGGTTAGCGTGTTACTGGAGTGACTTGCGACTTGGTAATTTCATCCCCGGCGTGGTGCCTCTCTTTCCGTCCGTTTCTTTTTTTTTTACTTCACGACCCACTACCTCCATCGTCATCATCATCATCATCATCATCATCATCATCATCATCTTTATTATTATCAGCGTCATCATCATCATCATCATCATCGTTGTCGTCGTGTGTTCGTTGTCATTTCCATGGACAGAACCGAACGTCTTCACCAATACATCTCGGATATCAACCGTTGTCTACGCGGAAGAAAGAGGGAGGAGGACAGAGCCGTGATGCCGTGTTTGCCTACAAACAATTCTCTTCAACGTAACCTCGGTCTCTCATATGCATTTCCTTCTGCCATCTGCGTCTCACGCGACGCGATCTGTCCTTGTTCTCGAGATGGAGCCGGTGTTAATCCGGCGTTGGGATAGACGTCTCGGAGCGCATTTTCCCACGTAAGCGCGCGCGTCCTCTCGCCGGCTCATTGTTCCCGACGACGATTGCCGATTCGACCGGATTACGCCCGGTGCAATTGGATGAGGTGCCTCGAAGTCATCAGCATATTCTCACGAGATAACGATGAGGGCGCCTGGCCTTTCCTCGATCTGCACGAGTCGCGCGAGAGGCGACTCTCGTTCCATCAGCTCTCCTCTTCGTGGATTATGCGCGTTTCGTTCTGGTAAGCGTAGGTGTAACAGCGACCTGACCCAGCCGTTTTAATGCGGATCAACGTTGGATTCGTGTGTCGATGGAGATGCAGCAGATATCTAGGATGCATTTTGACAGGCCGACCTTTTGTTTTACTCGACGGGATGATGATAATGATGACCGAGGTTTTTTTCAAGGCGTGCAGGCTACACCGTCGCCGCTCATAGCGCGGCATCCTCGTTGGAATACAATATGAGATCTAGCGTACATCACCCGCGGGTGGTGTTAGTGGCGCCAGAGATAATCCTCGCGATAGTTTCCCCTCTTTCTTCCCTCACGTCAATCAGGATTGGATTCGGTTTAGAGCTCTCTATAGCTAAACCAGTCAGATCAGAGGTGCTCAAACGGAATCGAATAGCCGCGACACGGAGATAGCTCGGAATCCTGCTTTCATTGTTTTAAAAATTCATCATGACATGCATCAGATAAACGTTTCCATCGCTCTCGTTCGCGCTGTGTATTTCTCGCCATCAGCGAAACGTAACTACTACACCGTCAAGATACACGACGTTATAGGGATAACGTGGTTATAAATCGTTATGCTTCATTTTCAGGATGTCCCTCCTATTCGAAGGTCGCGTATCGATTCTCGAGTCATCTTGGAAATTCAGTACGATCTGAAATCGAAGCTGCAGCGCGACGAGGCATCTTTGTCGAGTCGTGCCGCGCTCCGATTTCAGGCCGCACTGAATCGGAGATAACTTGACGAATGAGAGCTTATAGAGCACCAAATATAATATAAATTATTTCTCCCCGTGTATTCCGCGTAATATACTCATAGACCAGATGTTCGCAATTCATATTTAATTGCGTTTCCCGGCACGCATTTGTAAGATTAAATGGCAAACAATCTAAATGCTATAATCCGAACGTCCTTCAGGCACATGGCACCGGGCGTACCTCCGGTTCGTTACGCTCGCGTCCTCCGCGTCCTCCGCGGCGGTTCTTCTTGCGGAAAAGTCGCGAGTACGCACACTCACTTGAGCGGTTCTCGTGCGGCCAGGCTCTAGGTCTGGCGTGGCGGAGGGTACTTAATGGCTATTTAATTCCTAATCCAGCCGCGCCGCCGGCGCTACTTTCACGGTAATCTGTAGCCCGTTGCCATCTTCCTCGAAAACAGAAATACGGCAAAGACGGTCTAATCCACCGCATCTGGGATTCATGAATCCCTCTGGCTCCTCCGCCACCGCCGCCGTCGCCGCCACCGCCACCTCGTCCGTCTCATCCTCCTCCTCCTCCTCCTCCTGCTTGCTCTTCCTCCTCCTCTTCCTCCTACTTCCTCGTCCGCGAGAGCGACGGCGAGAACTCCCTACCCGCCTACCCCGGTCTACCCAATCGGCCGGCGGCTCCCACTCTTCCACTTTGTAGAGAGCTACTTCCATATTTACATGGGAGGTAGTCGCAAAAGCGAAGTTAGCGCGGCTAAGCTGATTTAAGCATTCGTTATTATAATTCTTGGGGAAGCGCCGCGCGGAGCTAACCCCGCCGAGAGAAGAGAGCTCTGTACTCTCAACTTCTCCTGCCATCGCGGCTGGGTGCGCAACTCCGGCAAGATCTCGATTTGCAAAAGGTCGCCCGCGGTCGACCCGCGGTGTCCTTCGGCTCCGTTAATTTAGTATGCGAATTAGCCTGGACTTCTACCTCGTGACTCTTTATTTATACCGTAGTTTATTTCCGTCGTGGAACCCCGCGTTGTAGAGCGCGCGCTCTATCTCTGCACCCGAAGACGATTCACTTAATTGAGTTCTGGGAAGAGCGATATGAGCGCTCGCCGTTGATCTCACGATTCAAATCGCTCGCTTCGTTACTCGCGCGGAAGATAGATGTAGAAACGAAATTAATAACGATAGCGTTACGATGTATCTCACGACGTGGATAACGGTTTCCTACACGTCATTATACCGCTTTTCAACCCATTTTTCTCATTGTTCTGCAAATGTATTAATTACTCCTCAATTACCACGCGGCATAAGACGGGGAAACAGTTTTTCAATTGTCTCGAGATTTAAAGCCTCGCGCCTCACACGGGTATCACCGGCAAGTATTTTTGAAACACGATCGGCATCACGCGCACCTCGACACCGGCGTGGTGATGATTTTTTGATGAATCTCGTCGTTAGATGCTTTCGTGATAATTAGCAGTCGGGCAGCACCTTTCACCCTATTCCGTCTCCTCGGCTCGCGTTCTGCACCTTGCAACGGCCGGAGCGCGATAATTAAGTTCGGTCCTCTTAGCACGCGCTCGCTCCTAGCCTAAAGGTATCCATGTCCCGGTCTTCCCAACTTCGAAATCCATCGCGCGCGATTAATTTCCCGCGATCCTCTGGGCGAATTTCAGACCCCGCGATCGCCCTCGCCGCCTCGTTCGTCCACACTCTTAATTAATAACCGAGGCAGCTGCCCTAACGCGCTGACGTCATTACCGATCTTTTTATCCTCTCTCTCTGTCTCTCTTTCGCTCTCCATGTGTCTTTTTTTCTGCTTCCTCACCCCGACCTTCCCTGAGATATCGTCGATATACATCATCAGCACCACCAACTTGGAAACTCTTAATGAAGCTGTGCACCGGCCATGCCTAAGTCCACGTTGCAAGTCCGAGACGCGGAGACGATGGGATGATCGTTGTCGTCGAGACGAATGCAGCTCGCACCGTGAAATTCGCAAAACAAATGCCGCTCGTTGATGCTTCTGCCGGGCTGCTATCGGCCGCGGTAACCACGTTTCTCTTTAGGGTAAAGGAACTCGCTGGAGCGTGGCTCTCGAATGCGAGCCAGTGGATGCGCAGTAATGGCGATAATGATGATGGTGATAGAGGCTTTATGGGTCTTCAGAAAAACTGACGGCGAAGTGCACGTGAAAACGTATGGAGCGTGGTTAAGCGGACTTGATGTGGGATGCTCGGCTTGTTGCTAAGTTAAAACGATTGCCCGGTATCTGGCCGGGCGCAATCATAAGCTGTCATTGCGAAGTGTCATTAACGATTAAAGGAAATACTTGTGCCTTCGCGGTGCTACCGAGGCTCCGCGCTTTTCTGCGATAGGAGTTCATGATACGACAAGACAAATTACGATAGCGAGGGCACAGATGTGCTAACGCGTTGATTTAAAAATCGAGAAGATAAACGTAAGTGTGATGCAATCAGTGACCAAGGATGCCAGCGGAGCGCTTCCACGTCGTGGAAGGCATCCGCAGCGTCCGAGTGTCAGGGATATCTATCTCGAGTCGTGCGAGTTTTGTCGGTATCGCCGGGCCGCCGCGTATATAAGCTTAGGCACGCCGGGGCTCGATAACGGATGGCCGGTCGTTACGGTAAATGTCTCACTCGGGGCCCCGAACGGCCGATGGAGACCACTGGGATAATGATATTATTACGGCCATCTTGATTCTCCTGGGCCACACTATCATCATACGTCACCCGTTGCGCGCGCGGTCGCGCTGAATCCACGCCGTATTACGGGCATATATTTCCTGGCGTGTCCTGGCGCGGGCAAGTTGCTTTTTGCCGCGCGGTTACAAAGTATGATGATCCCGGCGCGGACGTGCCTGTTGATGAAATCGTCAGGACGCCGGCACCTGATCGCGGCACCGACTTTAATATCGACGAGGGACCCGATGCCAGAACCAAATGCTCCATTTCTTCGCGCGAGATGAAGCAATTTGCGCGCGGCGCTCAGCCGCCGCAACGATCTCCATTCCGCCGTTCGCACCACTGCCGCGCTCGACCGTGTCCGATCGTTCGGGACGAGCGTAATTGATTAGCTACTTAATTCGGAGATGAATTCCTACGGTCGTCGCCCGGCCGTCGCGCGAGCGCCTACGTTTGATTATGCGGGAAACCGAATGCCCGGGGATAACGCGCGGGTCTAATGACCCGTGAACAGGGTAGGGACAGGCAATCTTCGTCAGATGCGTGTATCTGCGATTTTAAGAGGAATCGCGCGCGAAGGTGATATCGAGCGACAGCCACAGTATAGTTGCGTTTTCTAAAATAGCAGGATCCGTGGCTCGGACGATAATATGATACACGGCAGATTTGATGCGGCAAGTGTGAACGTATAAGGGAGAAGAGGGGGCGCAGGAGGGAAGCACAATTTCTGATCGCTAACGGATACGCGAGACGTACGTGTCTAAGGAAATGACCGCGTAAGAGCCTATTTTAATCCCATCGCGTACGTAGACGCGGTCTCGTTCACGCGATCGGGCAATTTGACACTCCGAAAAAACACGAGGGGCTTCCTGAGAGAAACGGAGAAAGGGAGGTAGCGAGAGGGTCCCCCCCCCTTCCCCACGTAGCTTCAAATCCACGGATCAGAAGGCACGTGCCTTCCGCGCGCGTAATTATCCGCGCGAAGTGCATGCGTCAAGGACTCGCCTATAACGTTCTTCACGTTCGTATGCGAATGTGGGTCAGCCTGTTTATCAATCATTCCTTAATATAGCTTCGCATCCCCGCCCCCCTCTCTTTATCCGCCTTCTGTGCTCTGTGCATCGAGGCTCCATGTGAAGATGCATTGATGAGCGCTTATTGTCGGTATTATTAAATTTATATATGGACACCTCGGCCACGCTAATAATACTTCTACGCAGCGCCTACCTGTCTTGCGCTGCTATGGTCGTAAAGGATGTTACATATAGAATGCACATGATTATTGAGTAACGTATAATTGAAAGGTATAGAAATATTCCGTGTGTCAAAGATAATTCTATTTACTGTAATAGCGCGATGGGAAAAAAAATAATGCATTTCATTCTGTCGCGGTTTATTAGTATGTCCAATATTGTATTCCATATGAATTTAGAAATGTTAATGACGAGAATTATAAATCGCAGCAAATTATCGGTTTAGCGTTGTTGATCCAAGTGGGATTTTAAATGTTTTCAATCGGATTTAACGAACGGTTATAAATAGCGGTGGCAGGCAAGGCCGACCGAGAATCGATCTAACAATATCCTCGGAATATATTTAACCAATTGGCGCGCTCCGACGACAATGCGATTGATTCATCGTACGGTAATTGATACCGGCGTTCGCGATTAGTAATGATGCGTGACGTAAGTCCCTTTCATCGCGTTGCGCATTTAACGGAGGCTCAGTCGGCGGACGCTTTTAGCGCGCCAGGACAAAAGCCGAAGGAGCGACGAATTAACAAGCAGAGGCTGCGGTTTGACTCCGTTGCCCATCGTAGAATCGGAATTCAAGAAGAGCGCAGCGCGCCGGACAGAGACGGGACGAGAGACGAAAAGCGGATAGAGAGAGCCACGAAAAAGAGAGAAGAGGCGGACGTAGCCGGGCCGTCAGCCTCAGCATCCTGTCTGATGAATTACTCTTCGCTGATCAGTAGTTCTCATCCGATCGCTCTCCCGACAATGCACTTTATTTTTATCATACCTTACGGGCAGCGCCTTGTCCCCGTTGAGAATCTCTGTCCGCCGTTGATGAGGATTACCGGAGCTTTCTGATATTGTACTTCTCGTTGCGATTTCTCTCTCAGATTGTAGTTAATACATCCCGTACATATCGCGCGTGCTGCTCTTTTTACGAACAGTCGCTTAGACATATCGATAATCAGTGCGGCGTGATACAAGAATCGATATGAATAAGCGGATTAGATTTAAGAGGCAACAGGCGACGTATATCATCTTATTCCTTCACGGTACATTAACGAATCGTAATTAATTGGTAACATTTTCATACTTTAATTTTAAATAAGGTGCACAAAATGTCTATACATTTTTTAATTTGTGACACGATTTCAATATTACGAAAGTGACGTATTTTTAATTAGTGCTATTCAACGTGGCTCGACAGATACGCGATTCAATGACCCCGACCTCGCTTTCAAGTCACTCGCCGGCTCGTCTGTCGCAGACAGACATTTCGACAGATCGGAATAGATCGGGATACGCGGCGGTCCGTTCAGAGAGCCACTGCGATCTCCCGATCAGGATCACCGGAGATGTCAGTCATCCTTTTGTTCCCCGATACCGCGCCTTTCCTATATCCTGTTTCAGGGCTCGCCGTGTAAACTCCCCGGCACGCCGCCATCATCGTCGTCGGCGAATGACGGCGTATAATGGGTCGCGCAGCGCCGACCGACTCGGGTAGTGCGCGCATCGGGGGAGGAACTTACCGATTAACTCATCTCCGTGGGCATTGTTGCCCTCAATGAGAGGACACCGGTCGCGTTTATTGTGGGTATCGCGTTATTATACTAACCTAGTCGCCTTTGTGCGACGATATAAGTTTTCCGGTGGCCGACCCCCGCGTTGGACGAATTACTCGACGTGGCCACTCGCAGTGGTGATATTTGTCGACTTGATTCGGCCGATTTGCGAGCTCGAACCTATTGGTTATCGAGGTGTCTCGATTGCGAGAGGCTGCATTAATTTACTGCCGCAGACTCGCTTGGATTAATGGAGTTAGTTCTGTAAATAATTCGTGCGCTAAAATACTCGTTAATCATGCATCGGGCTGGCTTGCAGTTGCGTGGCACCATACGAGCTTGGATTAATAACATATCGGGCTTCTTGGTACTCTCTAAAAGTTAATCAGTGCATTATCACTGATTGACTTTTGATACTCGGTGCTCACTTCGATATTCAGTGCTATACTTATAACTGTAAATCAGTGAATATTCACTGTTCTCCGTGATAATCCACTGATTGACTTTTGGAAAGTACGCCGCGCTGTATTTGCTTAAAATTATTGTACAGCTATAACCGCTGCTGTTACCCGATAACAACAGTTGATAAAAGGATACGCAAAGGTTTAAGCGCATATAGTTATTACGTGGCGTTGGAGGAAATTCGGATGTGTGCTTTCCGCCGCAAATTAGAAAGTAATCTGTGCTTTCTCTTGTGTCAATTGCAGGTAATCGGCGCAATAAATCGACGATGGATGGACGTCTCGAGGTGTCATCAGGCAGACTTTAATCATGTGCTATTAACGTCGCGTTAAGGACGAGGAATAAGGGAGCCTAGATGGATCATCGCGGCACTCATTGAGCCTTCCGAGGGCGCGGGGCGTTTCTTCGGCGGTAAGTACGTCGCCGAAATGACTCTATTTGCTTGACATAATTAATATACTGATGACACGCGATGCAATTACTGTACTGTCGGCGCAAGTTTCACGCTTTGACCGAAGATCTATGAATAACAAAAGGCACACAATTAACGACGTGTCAGCGCAAGATACCGCTGAAATTTATGAATATTTGACTCGGTGTTACGAGCTGACCGAATGATCGAAAACACATAAATTATCGTGAAATATCTATGCAGCAATGCGCACGTAGCATAACTTGCGAACCTTGCGTGTACTGGGGGGGGGGGGAGGGGGTTCTCCATTATCGTAACTGACTACGGACCAAATTATCGCTCGCTGCGGTATCCTGTATTCTAATGAATCCGGTTTATTAACTGGTCCCGCGATATTCGTCGTAAGACATTTTTACATCACAGAGGAGGAGGTTTTAAGCGCGCAGCTTTCCTTCCGAATCTCAGGGCGACGATTCTACTCGAAGAATCTTGGCGCATTCGATCCCGCGAGCGTGCAAACATCCTCCTCCAGCCCGACGATGTATGAGAGCGAGATGGAAGTCGGGGTGTATATACTCCTGTGCCGGATAAGTATCAAGTATACAGGTCGGGCAGATATAGTCGGCCAGTATCGACCGGGTAGCCAAGTTCAACAGCCAATCCCCGGCTGCGCATTAAAACCACGCCCTTTATTTCGCGGTTGCATTAGCCACATCTCGCGGGCTGTATTTAAGTCAAGATGGAATACTTAGTTTCTTCCACCTTCATTCGCGCCCGGGAGGAGAGGAATCGTGGGATGATGCCGTCACTCTATGGACGCCGCGGAGCTGAAAGCGGAGAGTGACGGCTTTTATATTATTTGCCGCGCTGGTGTCATTGAATTAACGCGCTTCTCAAATTATTTCCACGCGGCAACAACGGGAGGAGCGATCAACATTTCAGTCTGTTGCTACAGCGAACATAAATTTTATTATTTTTATTATACGTTGCCCTGTGCTCTCTTATACATTACTGACGAAGATGACTGTAAGATAGAATCAAGTGCGACTATTCTTGCTGGTTTTTTTTTAAATTTATTATATCTACATAAAAGACCGGGGTTTTCCCTTTTAATAATTTTACGTTGTTGGATTCGCTGACAGATTTGTCCCGAAATTTCGCCATTACGCGAAATTTGGATAACTGCAGCGCGAAATTAGCGGTGTTGATTATTGTATAGGCTGTGCGAGCTGGTTATTCATGGGAATTCGATGAGAACGAGCCCCGCAGCAGTAATATACAAACACCAGAGCGGCTCGCTGACGATTAATTGAATTCATTTGATCGTAACGAGGAGGAATAATTACCTCTGACGCGCCCGTATACTAGTATTACAAATCATTTGAGAAAGTATCGTTGAAAGCAGCCGCAATCGTAGCAGTTCGCCCTCTAATGTTGGCGGCTTAACAAGTCGCTTTTATTAGAATTAATATCGAGTAATATAATAATCGTCGAGTAATCAAGGGAGGATATAATGGAACATACTTTCGTGTCGAGAGAAATATTTTATTGCACATCTTTTATCGCGCTAATTTGCATTTTGCACGATCTTACTTAATAAGATTCAGGATAAATAAATGTTTCTAATTACGATATAGAAAAATGACGCAGTCACACTGTCCGCCACACCGAATCACTTCGCGGCGCGATAGACGTAGCGCTGTAGCAATTTTTATCTCGCGATATATCGTGGTATCTCGCGCGACGTGGAATTGCCAAATTTACAACCATCAACGAATCCGCATTTACATAAGTAAGGAACTCGGTTTGCCGTCGGTAGAAGCACAGGGTAGGAGGGGGTGGCTTGAGTCTCAGGACTTCGTAAAGGATATCGGGTAGTAGATGGAAGGTATACGTCGTAACGGGTCGAAACGAAGGAACAGAAAGCTCTCGTTAATGAGCTTCCTCACCCTCAAAGCTTTGAAAGCCGGTTACACTCGTCTCACTCGCCCCGGCGGAGCGAGAGAGCCGTTCAATTCAAAGCTTCCAGGAAATTATACGTCTGTTACCGTTCTATCGCGAGCAAAGGCTCAAACCCGGGGCCTAATAGCGGCAATATCGTATTTTAATCTCGGCTCAAGGAAGTGCATTTGTCATTCCCTCGTCGCACAAAGGCTACTCGTTTCAGAAACTGCAATCACCCGGCGAAATTATTCGCTGAATTCAGCTACGCGCGCGCGGCCACCTCTCGCGTAGATTGAAATTTGTTGAATCAAAAATAAGCACAATCTCCCTGGCACGATATCTGAAAACTCGCTTTGACTTGGCGTCAACATTATTCCTACTCTCATACGTTCGACGGAACGACATGCGGCAGTTTCTGGAAAAAAAAGAGTAATTCTTTCACATTTACGACTAAGCGTCCTGTCTTACTACAGATTTGGAAATATAAAACGATTTTTAAAACATAAAACTGAAGTAATACAACAACTATATATATATATTACCAAATCCTCTTTAACTGTTTTTATATTTAGACGACACACCGAATTATCATTGTTGTTCTCGTTCAAGATTTACTCTTGTGGTATTTCGATCCTTATTGTTTTCTACTTTCTGAATGTCCATTATTGATACCTGAGGCCATCGCTGACGGTATGCAAAGAGCCCGTTGCAAACTTGCTCTCGCGACACGAGCTTCTTGAAAGTTTCGCGACACTTCGGTGACTCCTTGCCATCGCTCGTATCATGACGTACGGGGGTGCTTCGATTTTCCATCGCGGCTTCGGTGAAAACGCGGGCATTACGAGAGCCATCTGACCGAGGCGGCACTCCGCGCAAAGTATTTTCCATCGGCGCGGCGGAGTTTGGACTTTGTCGCAATGCCGTCACGGCAATTTCTCCGGGGATGGTTACTTACAGTGTTGGCTTAAACAACATACTTAACCGGGCTACTTAGTACTCACGGGGGCGCAGACGTACCCCTTGCAATAATAACATTTCGCCCCCTTTAATCCGCGGCCTGCTGTTAGTCCTTGGCTAAGTATCTGTCCTTCTCGTTCCCGGCGTTCCCGTTCCATCGGGTGCAACCCCTCTTTCCTCGTCCTCCTGCGGCCCCCGGGCGAAATCAAAACACGGAAAAGCCGATACAGTTTTGCGTAATACCCTCGTCAGGAACTTCCTCGCGGTGTTTTCTATCCGCGTCGTTAAGAGCGGCCTTCTAGATGGGGAGCGGCGCGAGCGGAGCTGTTTTGTGTACAAATTGCACTAACAATGACAATAAGCTTAAACGATTTTTATTCAGTTCCATTTGCATCGGCGAAAAACCGCTTGGGAAATAATGGTATCACGTCGATAAACTGAAAGTAAGATGCATACATCTCGTGATTCTTACAAGACTACAAAATCTTGGGTTCTTTAGGTTTATCAAATTATATTCAACTGTATTATAATTTATATATTATTAAATCATAAAGATTGAATAACGATACTTTGCGTATCCTATATTACTCGAAACAAATCGAGAAATTAAGATTGTCATAAAATTTGCCGACATATCTCGAAAGGTTTTAGACACGATTCGACGTTACATAATTTTGCGCTGAAATGTAAACAATTTCAAGCAATTCGGGGTATGTTTTCATATATCTATCTTTTTGTCGCGCACAATATGACGATCATTTAATTTGCTTTGCGAACAATTGACCGTTGTCCCCCATTTTGATTATTGACCAAATCGCAGGACGATTAACCAAATTGCAGCGCGAAATGCAATTTCGTCGCAGCCCGTGGGTGTCAGGATCGTCGTAGATTCTGACATTTCGCCGGATCCTGCCGAACGTCATGATGGACGCATGGGTATGGATGGGGGGATAAGATAATGCGCGGTAAGCGAGGTGTGGGCCCCTATATAAGTTCTATGGAGTTGGTAGATATCCCGCCGGGCACAACATAAACCCCATAGTGCTAAGCGGCTTAGTACCTCGTAAGGGCACTGACGCCTGACATATCCATGTATACCCTGCTCCGAATTCTCGCGATTCAGGGAAGGTTTCCTCCGTGGTTGCTTTTGTCCTTCGAGACTCCGAGAACCTCTGCAAATCCTATCCAGAATGTTTTGCGATGATAAAACCTTGAGACCAATTGTCCTAATTCTGCAACATTTCTGAGATTTATCTATTTATATGTACTTTCCTGCAAAATTCAATTGTCTGAGATCAATCGTAGAATGTTAACGAGGGGATAGACAGAGGCAGCGTTCACAAAATCCGATCTTACTAATTAATTTGATTATTGATATACTTGACATCGTTATTACGAAATCAATCTATAATTATCGCATTGCTTTACAAACAAGAAACCTACGGCTCTCTAATATTTCGTTTTTCCCATGAAGTTACCACCGCCCCGTTACGGAGGTAGCAAGGGCGGCGCGTGACACACCCCCATTGAAGTCCCATGCACGGGATATACTTAAATTAAACGGACGCCGGTGTCGCATTATGACGCAGAATAGCAACTTATATCTAACCTCTCATTAACCCCGTGTGAACCTGGATTGCGACCCCACGTGAAAACCGACACGTCGATTTTCAAACTGAAAATCTGCAGAGGGGTGTTTCATTACCGGTTACGTCGAGACGCGAGTGACATTTTAAGCGGACTCATATGCGCGAGCGTTGGGAACGCTCGGATTTTTCGTCAATGACGCTTCGAATTTATGTTACTCTATAACAATTAATCAAATTTATACAGAGTATCCTATAATCACCGTACAATATTTTCATAGCGCGCCTTGAAATTAATTAATTTTAGTATGAAAATATTGAGTTTGTAATAATCTTCGAGTTACGAGTAATCAAAGTTTGACTCGTTATTTATTCTGATTCTTATAAATTAGATAATATTAATTTTTACAGCTCAATTTGTTTTGTTTTTTAGTAGTTTATATATATATGGTATATAATAATCTGTTGATATTTATCTTTTTTAAGAGGATTAAATGTCGAAAATTTTAATCATTACTTGCATATGATTTTAGTCCTTTTATATTAAAATTGTAAATGTTTAATTATTCTATTGGTAAAATGTTGCAACATTTTTGTATTATTTTCTTTGATTTTAATTAATCTTTCGAATATATTCGACAGCTGTTTCGCTAAACCGGATTTAGGACGTCCGGTTTAAGCTACAGATGTAATAATTAATTTGCAAATTATAAAAATATCCATATTGAAATTTTTTTTACGGGAAGATCGATTGATTACGAAATCACACGATATCATAGGTGAAAATACTAGCTTGTCGCTAACTACTATTGAGCCGAACCGCTCGTAAAAATGCTGAAAACAGATCCCCTTAATCAAATAAAGCCCTTACCGGATGACGATCGATGTTACAAATATTTGTTGATTTTTCGGCACTAGTCGAGGCGAGAGTACACAAATCAGAGCGCGATTCATCGGCGCGCGAGCGTGCGCCATTCCGCGTCATCGTTGCGCCGATGATTCACACAATGCTTATCTTTCTTCGTGCCCGTTTCACGCTTTTCCGAGTCCTCCTCCGGACCCTTAAGCAGCTAAGGGCCCGTGATCCGCGATCGCCGTGGCCGGAAGAAGAGATCGAGAGCAGGGGCGCGGCGAGAGCCCCGAAAACTTCTTTACCGCAACAATGGCGTGCGCCGATTTTAAAAAGATCGAACGAAGATTTACCGTCACTTTCACACCTCCCCGCCGGTCGACCTAAGACCTATAACAAATACCTGATGGGCGTAATCTTGGTCGGGGCCCTCCCGCTACGGTGGGACCCCTGCGCCGGGCCCCATTATGATATTCGCGGTATTGTCGAGGTGTCGAATCTGTCTACAAATAACCACTAGAGAAATGGTTACTCAGTCGTTACTCTCTTTCGCTCCCTTGGCTCGTCCCTCCGTCCTGCTCCCTTCATCGCAGGAACACGCTGCCACCTCTCGCTTGCACGCTCGGTCTCCGTTCATCGCCCTCTTACCCCCTCACCACCGTTCTCATTCCGTGTCTCTACTATTCAGAGTGGACTACATTATTTCGTTGTAAGGCCTCGACCACGCCGCATTATCCTAAACATCTAAATCCGGACAGCTGGAGCCCGCTCAGGGACTCTCAACTTGGCTCTCAGTAGACGTCACATAAATATTATATTTCTAAATTTCTGTATTCTTTTTCGTAAACGATTATGAGCTCGTGGTAAATTATCACTTACACGTCACTGTGTATTAATATGTGAGGTATAGATAACCCGCGAATGAACGTTTATAATTCAATGGTATCAGGAATGAATGGGAGTAATAATACTTTTTATTATGCACCTAGTTCGAACTACTTTTTCCTGCATATAAAAAAATTAATTAAAAGTCCATTTTATTCTCCTGAGCTCGATATATTATTATGTAAAGTTTACATTAAAGCATAGAAAGCAACCAAAGATATTTTTCAATTGTGTATGACTGCGTCAAACCGTTCTCAACTCGAGAGCTTCGTGCTATTTCAACGTTGATCATGAGAACCACTTCCTAATGAATGCGCCAGAGGTGTCAGAGCAGCAACTGTCAAAACACGACCGGCAAGACGGTGACCGTGCCATCGAGTGCACGACGGAGATAAACGATAGTAGGGCGTGAGTAGAGGAAGACAGAGCGGACCTTTTCACGCCATATTGGATATACCTTCAAAACAGTGCATGCCACCGGAGCCTATCGATAATCGCGACACCCATCCCTTTATTCCGCCGTACGAAATTCCCGCAGGCGCGTGTACGTTGCGAACAAAACAGACAGTTGTTCCGGGGTAGCGTTTTTCAGCCTCTCTCCCCTCCTCTTGTCGAGTTATTGTCAATGCGATCCTCTGGTCAAGTAAACCAACGTTTTTTCCACGAATAGGCCAAAACCCCACGACTTCATTTTTTTCGTCTTTCCCCTCCTGGAGACACAAATAATAAGTTCGATCACTGATCAACACTTTATTGCGCGTACATGTTAGGGAAAAGGTAAATTTTATTGATCGCTCAATATTTTCTGTATTAAAAAAAAATGTCCGTGTTTTTTTAATTTATTAATTTTTTAAATTGATTTACATGTATTTGCTAAGTTATAAAATCTTAGCTGATATTACGTTACGTGGCCATCTCAAAATCTTTTCGTGCAATTTTCGCGAGGAGTGAAAAAGGATGTAGCGTATCACATAGAAACAACGTTACCACGACAGACACGCGTCCCGTGATTTCTTTTAAAAGTCACCGGCCGAAAGCCGCCGTGGCGAGTCCGAGAGTGCTACGTAAAAGTCCGCGTATTGCTCCATTCCCCGCATCCCAACGACTCCATCTTCGTGTCTGGAAATCTACCCAGCTGCCGAGCACCGGCGAAGGGGAGAGACGGGGCGGACGTGCGATAGAAGAGGAGGAAGATGGAGGCAGCAGGGAGAGAGGTGGTGAGAGAGAGAGAGGAAGTGGTCGCATGTGGAGGCATCAGGCAGGGTGGAGTCGACGTTGAGAGAGAACTTAGGCGTGCGCCCTGGGCATATCGGCTTTTCGGGAGAGTCTTGGTCGATGCTCCCTGGTTCCTGGTTAACCCGCGGGATCAGTTACAAGGCGACCCTGCCAGCCGATTGGTTCATTTTGTCAGCGACACCCGCCCACGCTGCGTTATCGCGCAACTACTCTGTCTGCCTGCCTCTCCCTTCCGCGGCTCGTCGTCTCTCTCGTTCTATCCGCCTCTCCGCTGCTTCTCCCCGTCTCGTTTCTACCTGTCTCGCTGCTTTTATCTGTCCATTCCGTCTCTCTGTCTCTCATCGTCGATAATCCGTTCTTCCCACATCGCGTTCTAACACGCGTTTCGTGCTCGAGCCTACCGACTCGCTTTTGACCTTCGACGAAAAGGAAAAAAAAATGAAATAAAAGATCGTCTGGACACGACTCTAAGATTGTTAACGGCCGATGACTCCGCAATTTTTCGACGACTTGGCGTGGAAGCCGTGCGACGTGCGAACCTGTGGGAAGGCCGGGGCGATTTCAGCAACGACGTGTTCCTTCTCGCGCGGTATCGTTTTAATCGTGCAGCGACACGCGAGCGTAATGAGGAATTGCTAATGAGTGGTTTTATAAATAAAATAATAATTACCATTTCGGGGCGCACGCATTTTTCAACGTCGCACGTCGTGTAAAACGACTCGCGAGGGAGCTCTCTCTCTCTCTCTCTCTCTCTCTCTCTCTCTCTCCGTTTGCGATAGCGATTTCGTTATCGCGGGATCGTGTGTCCGGCGTTGTCGAATCGCGCGGCATAAATGTTAAGCCATTTTAATGCGTCGATGCGTTTAACACGTTCCGTGGATTATGCGCGAAATTTGCCACTCCGTTTAACAGTCAGGACCGGATAGGATGTATAATGGATGCGAGGATGCGGACAAAATACTCATGATGGTCCGTTGTAATGTCATAATAATCTGTTAATATATTTTCGCGCGAACGTATGTACAGGCGCAAATAATAATAATAATAATATTAATATTAATAATATTAATAATAATGCTTCATTTCTTCGTCATATATTTATATATGTATAATTCCGTATCGATAGTCTTTACGTGTCTTTACCTATAATATATGTATATATGTATATTGTATGTATAGTGTACGTACTGTTGTAATATGTTCATATTTATAAGACGGATTATACAAGAATTTCGCTAATCGAGTCTATCTACAAAGAGGAGGGTGAAAGCGTGAGGTTCCTATCATCTCGCGCTTATTAGGATCGATTGGCCATACCCGGCCTCGAAAGTCTCTTCTACACTCTTTTCATTTCCAGAATGACGCAGGCCTTCCCCAAAGAGCCAGGCGATTAATGAAATGTACAATGTCGCTAGTTTCTACTTAACCTAACGGGGTGGGAACTGACGGGGGGGGGGGGGGGAGAAGAGGAGAGTGTAAATTGGCTCGTTTGGGTATCGCACTCTTTCCTCTAGAATAAGTCGTGTTTCTCTCTCGTTCAGACCCGAGCTGTTTTTTGCAGTTTTATCTAGAGCATGAAGCTTTCTTACTCTCCACGTACGAGGGAGTACACTGATATAGTACAATCATACTAATAACATGGACAATCCGACATGTAAACAATTATGCTACGAATGTAACTGAGGTCCCAAAATAATATTACTAGTTCGCAAATAAATGTCGTGAGGAAGAGGCTGCAGACATATATTTTTGTCTCTTATATTATATCAAATAAATTTATGAATGGATGAGAATAATTTTGGAATGAAATGCAGAAAGGAGCGACAATGGAATGTATTGAATGAACTTCATCAATTGAAATGAAAATTACGGTTTGATAGAAAAAAAAGGATCGTATTCAGTACCTTGCAAAAAATGTGGAGTTTGCTAAAATATCTGGTAGTGTCGGTTCATTGTTAGCACGGGCAAATGAGAAGCTATTAAAAAGAAGTAGAAATAAAGGAAATATAGAAACAGATCTTATTAACGACCTCAGTAATATGATTCAACATAATTGTTGTGCGTTTACGCTTGCTTTAAATCAAAGAAAAGAGAGATACAAAATGAAGACAAAGAACTGCTCTTGGGTGCTAGAGAATCTTTGTGGCTACGACATTTTCCGACTTTTCAAATATCGATATCGTAACGCAGTGATCTCCGTCTGTGGCTAGATATTGGGAATTCGTGTTTTCGGCCATTGAGTCTCACGATGAAATCACAGTAGCGAGTCCAACTTCGAGTTCTCTCGCATTCTCGTCTTGTAGACTGGTTTGTTACTTCGATGTCCGGCAAAATATAGGATTTTCGCACCAAAAAATCGAAAGAAACCAATATACGTGTAAAAGAAGTCGTAACTTCTTTAAAAACGGATTTCAAGAAATCTTGAGAATTTGTATTTTTCAGAACTCTCAATTATGTAATTACTTTTCTGAAAGTAAACACATAATTTCTTTATCACATACATTTTTACATAATCGAAAGTAACTAAAAACAAAGTGGATTTTTTCGGAAATATTTACGGCTCTCGTGAAAATCCTGTGCAACCCGCTGCGTGATTAAATCGATCTCGGAGACTATTCGTGATAGAGTATTAACTAGAAAGCGGCACTATGTACAAACTATAAGACTCACTGCATCTGGTTCTTGGATTTTGATGAACGGACGAGTCGGGAACGTCCAACGGAAGTTATGTACATACCCTGACCGTTCGGTTTTTAATCCGAGACATTGCACTTATTTATAGCGGATTTGCACTCACTTTACGAAGCGTCTATTCCCGTGTTTTATAAGAGCGTCCTATCACACATCACAAACGAATTCTTCCTAAGATTCATAGCGTAGTTATGTCTTCGAGTAACTTTCGACAATGTATCTACTGATATCGTTGATTCATCTTTGTGTACATCGTTTCTAAGCTCTTTAGATTTTTTTTCGGTGACGCTAACTGTTGTCGAGGAAGAAAGCCATCTCGCTAGATACTGGCTCACATCTTGCATCTATCTGTGAATAATCTCCGTAGCTTCATCGATCCTAATCCGTTCCGTTGTATCGGTCCTGATGAAATTGTTAAAAGTTTCCCGTGGAATATCGTATCAGATCTGCGATACCGCGCACATTTATAATTTCCTAGACACAACCGATTCTTCCCCGTACCTCGTGGAACTTGCCGATCCGCGAAGACCTAGATCGCTGTCCACTTGATCGGATCCCCCGCCTTCACAACACCTCGAAGCGTTCGTTCGCGATGTCACCGCACTTGTAGCTCTTTTTCGATATGAGACGATCATCCGTGCCTACGGTGTCTTGCGATTCGTCGTCCTTGTCGTATCACGCGGGCGAGAATGGCCTGTGGATCTGCGGTCTCGGATTCGCTGGCGGTGGCGTTGCGACCCTTATCAGCCCCTGACCTTGGGACTGACTCTGAGGTGTCGGTTGACGGGGAGGTGGGCTGCCTCGGGACGAGGGGGTGTGTGGGCTAGGTACAGCCACCCTCAGCGGACCAGTGACCGACAGATTTGCCGCCATTAACGGCGGGCTGTGGGCCTCCGATAAGCTGTCCGAAAGACGAGATAACCCGCCGTCGGATAATCGCGACGTTTCAGATATCCTAGATATTCCTTCGGACAGCTGGTGCTGGGGGTGCGGGTGGTGTAGCAGACCGTCGTGCGGATGGAGTCTCGGCGGTGGCAAACCCAGCGCATCCGGCAGTCTGTAATAGAGTAAAGAGAGAACTGCATTTTCTCTGGAGAAAATACAGTTTAGCGGAATCGCGGTCTATTATGCGACGTCTTGTTATTGCAGTGGTATATAATAATACTAAAATATATACGTATGCAGTTCACGTAGATTTGTAGATTCTTGGGATAGATGGGACAAAAATCGAGGAGAATAACGGGATATCTCGAAAAGAAACTCATGAAAAGAAATCGGCTACGAAAACTTACCTCGTCGCCGGATCACCCCTGGGCCCTACAGCCTGGAAAGGGCTCGACTCCGCGAACCTGAAAATTCCACCACCCGGCATATTCGGGTGGTTAGGTTGCGGACTGTGCGGTCCGAATCGGAAGCTCGTCGGTGGAAACTTGAAAGCCGTCGTATGGCCGAATCGAAAGTGCGGCTGCGTAGGATCGAAACGGAAATTCAAAGAGGGTGGTGGCAAAGGTCCGAGAGTTCCAAGGGGTACCGGGGACGGTTGGTGGTTCGGTGGCGGCGAGGAACTTGGCGATGGCGGGGATGTCCCTCCGAGGGAAATGTCGGATTCTTCGCTACTACTGCCGCCGGGCCCCGGGCTCAGGGTACGCCGCGCATTTCCGTTTCCTTGCCCCGACTGTTGCTGCATTCTGCTGTAAATAACGTGTAATTCACGGTTAATATCTAACGACATTATCGGTGCAATTAAGGATCGCAAGATGGTTGTCCGAAAGTCACTGATAGTTTAATAAACGCGAGCGAAATTAATCAAAGAGAAGAGATAACAACACAACACACTAGAGGTTAAAAATAAATTTTAGTGAATAGCTAGACTGATATAGAGCATTAGCATTTATCTATAACTTAGATTCGCTAAGACTGCATACAGAAATTATATTAGTGCGTGAAAAATTAAGCAATACACACATTTCAACAAAGCACTGGACAAGGGAGGGGTAAGAAGTGCAGCGAGAAATTACAACAGATGTTTCAAAAAAATTCCAAAAATCGCGATAAATTATTTGAATCGCAATCGCGTGTTTAATTTCCTCAACTCCGCCGTCTGGTTTCGCGTGGGCAATGAAGAAGGTGGTTAGACAAAAAAGGGAATGAAAGGGAAAAGGAATTGTTCGCTGCACGGAGTCTAGATCGGTTAGCTTTCCGACGGGGAAGAAGGCGCGTGTGGTCGCGATGGGAATTTTAATTCGTTCCCGCTTTAGGTGGCACATGGGTTGTGGACGTGGTGCATATGCGCGGTACTGAAAACACTTTGTTTCCAGTCATCGCCGCGCGGAGAGCGCGGCCGTAATTAATGAGCGCGCTCATCCTTCCCAGGTGGAGGCGGCCGAGGATTCACGGGAGAGTAACGACGATCTCCCGACGACGGGCTCTCGCATAAAGGAGGGGATCCACCTCATTACTCGGCAGATCACGTATAGATACGGGAAAACACGGTAAACTTCACACGCGCGCGAAATGACGAATGACCGTGCGTTAGGGTAGTCGAGGTGTTCGGTGTATCGTCGGGGGACGGGAAAGGTATTATCCGATCTTGCACCACCGCCTTAAAAAAAAAAACACATAGGCGCTCCTCCAAGCGGCAATTAAAGATTGTCGTGATATCCCGGATCGGATTGGAATTAACTCGTTAAGAGCCCCGAGCTTCGCGAGATCACGCGCGATTACGATCTTGGGAATCGGCCTTATCGAATCGCAGATCGTCCGATCGATCATGGAATCCCGCGATGGGAACGAGAACGTCGAGGTCGCGCCGGAAGTGGCGGAAAACGGAGATCGACTCGATAAATGTCATCAAGAAAGCCCGTTATTTCGGAAGCGGACGATCGTGTTTGTCGCCTATTGACTCGCGATTGCAAGGCGGGAGGGAAAGGAGAAGGAGGAGGAAAACCACCCCCGCTTGGAAATACAAGGATGAAGAGCGCGCGCGAGAGTCGTTCGCCATTCTGCTAAAGACAATGAGGCGTCGCGGTCGTCTTAAAAGCCTCTCGGCCGCAGATCGATCCTGTAGCAGGGCTTCCGAGATCCTCTCGTATTTTCTTTGCTAATCGAGTCTCGAGTCGGACTCGTACTGTTACCACGGTAACGCCTCCTCGAGAGGCGGAAACGTCGGATTGTTCGTCCTCTCTCCCTCCTCTCTCTCCCTCGTTCTCTCTCGCTCGCGATCAGAGAAAAAACCCCGATTGCGAAGAACGGTAACCTCGAGACGAATCACCTGTCTCCGAGAAAGGCGTTCGCGATGCAGATCGATCTCATTCGCAATATCTACAATTTTTAATTCCACCGAGAAAGATAATACGATTATCGCGGTATTCCTGTTATTGTACGATGTTAAGTGTTTTAGTATAATATTTTGATTAAAACTGGTGCTTGTGTGTCCTTTAAAATAAATTCACCATTCCGCAGAGAAGAGATCCGGGGACGGCGGTGAAAAAAGGAAATTAATGACGTTTTTTACGAGCCTCATCACTCTCGAAATTTGCCTTCGCCTAAGGTTATTTAATTAATACCACGAAAATGCGTCTTGCATTTTACGCGCATATTCATGCAAGCTCCCTGTTCATCGCGTCTAATGGTGTACTCAGATAGATTAATATGACACGTTCGCGCAGAGGCGAATCCTTCCGACGATGGTGTTGAAATAATCTCCGATCGTACGTAGCAGGTACCGCGACTGAAGAGCTAAAAAGTACGCGATGTGTTAATCAGATGAAATAGCGTCATGTTCTTGCCAACGCAATCGGGACTTGATCGTGGTTGAATTATACTCGTGAATAATGAAATAACCGACCGTGAATACACGCGCCATTCGATTTTGATTTTGCGCGAGCACGGTCATGGTACAAAAGACAAGAGCGGCTATTAACACGTGATTCAAGATCCGCTATCACAAGCGGGAATCGAGTTCCGTTTTATTACTTGTCCTTTCAATTCTCTGTTCACTTATCTCTCGTTTGTTATCTGATATATCCGTTCTGCGCATATATGCATTTATATTATACATGCTATTGTATCTTGCTGAATTTTCGCCAGCCCGCAACTTTTAATACGTATATAGCGTTAGATTTTTTTTCCCCCCCAAACACTTTTCAATTAATTTACTGCTTCGCCGACGCATTAACACGAATGCAATTTTTACACTTTTGCAAGTTTCGCTCTTTTTTTCCCCTCCTTCATTCTTTCACCCACGCCATCGCCTTTCTCCTCGTCGCTCGCCCCCATACGCGAGACATCCGACGCGTTTTAATTATGCTCCTGGACCGCTGGCCTTTATCTTCGCCCTTTCACGAGATACCCGCACGAGGCGGCACAACTTATTATGTGCCAGGGCCTTCCGTCCCGTCCCACACGGTGTTCCACGGCGATCGTCCCCATTGAAATCATCTTAATGTCGTGGCATTAAAATGCGGGGACTCGGGTGTCAATTTTTCGGCGCGCACAAAAGGGGTATTAAAGCTCCGCGGTTTAAATTTCGTACCGTGCAGCAGTCCGGGCCTTGCTAATTGCGATAGGCGACAAATCGAATGAGTTTCAGCTGTAGCGATGTTGTCCGCGTTGATGCAACTTCGTTGCTTCAATGATCTCTCGCGAGAAGGTCTCCCCACCCAAGTGAAATAATTTGTAAACTAAAATACCTCTTAATCAAGTATGATATTCTGAGTTACAAAAAAAGAAGAAGACTGTGTAAATTAAAATACTGAATCTCAAACAGCTTGAGGCGTTAAATGAAAGGACGACACTCCTGCAGACGATAAATTTCCGTTATATCTCGGGGATATTTTTCCGTTATAACTCGGAATACCATCCTTGACATTTAGCTGGTATTTGATTCTCACTCTTCAATTATAATAGTTGAAGCGATTAAATATTGCATTCAATCGTCGCTTAATCCGATCACCTGTGTGCCTTCAATCCATTAAATCAGCATGCTCGTAATTCTTGTTCCACAGAGATATTACTTATGAATTTACACATCTTCGTAATATCTTTTAAATATTTCTATCAACGCTAATAAGGGATTAAGCGCGGATCCATCGGGGAGCCAGTTGTAGAATAATTTACGATCGAATTATGCCAGTCTCCTCTCTTCTCGGCGACCAACATTAAATTTTCCGCCCGTCGATGTTCGGAAAAAGATTAATGAAGCGCCGTTATAATTACCACCCCGGCCAAACAGACTTTTTGTACACTGTCTTAGCGGTGATAATCTCGTTTACGAAACAATGTAAAAGACAATTCTAATAGACGGGAACAACGAAAATGTCCGTTTATGCGCAAAATTACACATACGCAAAGCTGAGAGAGGATAATATGTTTCTCTTGTTTTTATCTTCTCGAGAAATGCGCTCGCAACGGTTCAGATTCAGAGGCAAATTTCTGCTTACACACTTGTCCGAATAAAGACGCGTAGCACGAATTCGCTTCTTCCGCGTGCACTAAAAACGATTTCGTACGCACTTCGTTATGCATTTACGCGTTGCTCGTGCACGCGCGCGCGCGCGCGCGCTCGAATTCGCGTGGCGAATTGCAGCGCCGAAAGAGCCGCGCGATGGCAAAGGCCAACAGGTGACGTTGTACTTTCGGCGCGAGACGCGGCGGTGATTAAAAAAGAAATTCATCAGCGCGCCGGGGGAAAGTATCAGGTGCAGCGGCGGCGGACGAGAGGGGAGCGATGCACCGCCGCCGTTAAAGTATTTATGCCGCATGACGAGTCACTTTTGGAATCCCGCCGTATATTATAAAGTATTATGCACGGGGACGATGACCAGGGCTCAAACCGTGACGGAAGCTACTGTAATTACGCGCAAGATGGTCGTGCGTGGCCGGCGTTGGTAGCCTCCATTGATCCCCGATCGAGAAACACGCGGTGAAAGGTGCGCGGCTTTTGTCCCGGGACCCGGGAGACAAGTGTCCGGTTTTATCCGAATTATTCGAAATTACGCTGAGAAATTGCGTCGCCGATCTCGCGATCCTCGTTTCAATCGTCGCATAAAGCAAGTTTAACCCTGACACCCGCCTGGGCTGCCGAGTGTTTTTAGAAGGTTGAGAGTTAGCGTGCAAAATAGCATGCTTCTAACACGTACGCTCTATCTAATGAATACATTATAAGCGTATTATATATTTCTTGGTGTTTAATATTAATTGCGTTGTGTATCATTAATTATCGAACTGTGGAGTCGTTCGTGACGGTAGAAAAGCTGGCGCGATATAATTAGCTCCACTGGCTAGCTATGCCGGTGTATTCATTCGCCTTGTTCGGCTCCTCGAGATGGAATCGTGATCCCGTCGAATAAATCAATCCAATCCTTCGCGAACGCTTCTTGAGTGTTTCTACGATTTCGTTTCTCTTTCTCTCCCCCTCTTTTTATAGAGCGTAAAAAAAAAGAGCGATCGATTTCAAGTCCGATATCGCGAGCGGATCTATCTTAGGAGTTGCGCGAGACTGACGAGGGATATCATTTTAACAGAATCTACCCCGATGTCAGGGGACACCGTAGATTTTGATGCGTGGTACGAGACCACCTCCCTCCCCGTTCGGACCCCTCGTTCGGACCAACCCCGTGCCGATGCTAAATACCCGGTGCGTACAATGGAGTACATATCGTTCGAGAATCTGAGCCATGCGAAGTCTTCCACAAAAGGTAACTGGATACCGGTACGAGGAAGAGACGGCATGTGAACAGAGGTCCCGCGATTTCAAGGGAGGTTACTGCGTACTCCCCCCTCGTGTCGCTCCTTCTCTCTTTCCTTCGCTGTGCCTTCCCGCTTCACTTTACCCTCCCCGTTTCACCCTCGTTTCTCAACTTCTTTTTTTCGACGCTAGCTCATTTTTAATAGCCGCTAATAGAGACGTTAAAACGATACGGGCCCTCTTGCTCGACTCGGAACCCGATGCTCAATTCTTTTCTCGCTATCGCAAGCCCTCTCGCTCCCGCTCGCTGTCGTTCTGCTCCCCTCGCTTATGTGTCTCTAGAGGAAGGCACGATGCGTTCTGGCGCGTTCTATTTAGGATTATAGAGCGAGTAAACGACATAAGCTACGGTTGTAAAGAAAAACTTTAGTTGGCTAAAGAGAATTCTAGGTGTGAGGAGATGACGTAAATCAATGTTCAGCTAATCAATGCCAATAATTGAGATAGTAATGTTCAACTCGAAGATGAAATTGTAAAAATGACTTAGAACGATTCCTTTTACGTTTTATAAAAGATGATAGTTCCGTCGAGAGAGAATGGTGTCTCAAGAATTTTTGAGAGAAATTTGCAGCACTTTCCCGAAAATGACCAGGAAAAAAAAAATCAATTATCGTCACAGGAACCCCGTTCTGCGTTACGCAACAAACAGGAACGTCATTGTCGTTGCGCGCAACAAAGGTGGATGCAAAGGCAAGGCGGCGGCGCATCCGCGCGCTCGTTCGCAACTCTATCGAGGCCTCTCTCGTCTCGGAGGTTACATTAGGCGGATAACATACTCGAGACAAAGAAAGGGCCTGCTCGCGCATTACGCCGGAGACGTTCGAGTGGCAGCGCGATGAGCGAGGCGGCATCACGGACAGGTAGCCCATGATTTGCAACATTTTTATCCGGGCCAACATCGGGAGACGTCTCGCCGCGGCAACATGGCGACCGGGCATGGAAGAGGAAGAGGAGGTGCATGCGGTTTGCGTTTTCTAGCCCGGCCAGGTTGACAGGTCAGATCCTTTCTGTCCTTCTGTGTCGCCCTGTGTCTCGGGAACTCTTAGAGACCGGGCAAATGTTTGCCCGCGAACAAAGAGTATCCACTGACGTGGCGACCTCACTTGTTCCGCCGTCGCGCAGCCAGCCCCCGGTACAGGGGCCACGGTATATATTTGTGAAGATTTTTAAGCGCGCAATGCACCGACCGAAAACCGATACCCGCGGGCCGTGTCTCTCCTCGGCTCCCATCGCGATCGGACAGGCGGTCGTATTCCCTTCTTAGGCGAATTTCTCGTTTATTTGGGATGGGAAACCGCGCCGCTTTACGACCACACGTTCCCCTGAAAACGAGATCCCAATCTCGTTAGATCGATGCATCGCTCGGCTATTTGGCGCCGTTCATTTTTTTTTTGCGATCGTTGCTTGTACTTAATTAGTTACAAAGCGTTCGTATCTACTATACGTGACACATTTGCGTTCGAAATTATATATCCCGCTATTGATTGACGTTACCTTGACTTACTTACATTGAACTTAATTATCTAGCATAAGTCAGGCAATATAATTTATGATACACTATCGTTTGATGTATAATTAATTATCACGACGTAATTACTGACAGTCATGACTTACGTCACTGATTCGTATAGTATACATTGAATTGAATATCACTCACTTATAGCTTTTATGTACGCGTGCATGGTGATGATAGCATGATGAGTATCACATTAATTTTACAAACAGTTAACCGTCTGTATATTATGGCATTGATTGATTTTGGAGTCCCGGCATGAGTATTTGAGATTTGATAAAAGAAATTTTTTTTTTTAAGTAAAAATACTTTCATCGAATCGATTATTTTAAAGGTGTAGCAGATTCACTTACGAAGCGCAGGGAGCTTCGACGAAATGCGGCTTGAATTTCGATCACGTCGCATCGATTTTTAAATTCGCTATTGTACGGAGTCGCGCGATGGTAGCCGTGTCGCATTAGCGAAATAGACATCGCTCGTCTTTTTCCCACTCGAAGGACGCGCTCGTTGACTAGAGAGACGACGACAAACATTTTCCTACAGGAGCGTAGACATGTCGAGTGTTTGCCCAGGCATTCGTACGAGGTACCCGGTTCCCCGGGTATTCTCCGTGGGAAAAATCTCCGAAAATTAAATCCTCACCCGGGTATTCACCACGAGAACCATGCACTAATCCCTTTGTCTCAATCCTGCGCACGCATATCCATTTTTAACGGTCGACGGAGAGTCCCGGCTTCTTTTGGAAAAATTATCTACGCAACGGAAGAGCGTCCGCGCCGGGACAAGGTATAATAAATGAGAGAAAAACTCGGAGACGTGTGTTTTCGCTTGGAACATCCGCTTGGCATATCGTGTTCCAACGATCGCAAATCGACAAGTTAATGAGTCGAAAATATCCGATCGATTATCTAGAGCGCTTTTAAAACTGGGAGGGCATGTTTCGTGAACTTTACACGATTGAGGATCTTGTTTTTGTCCGCTTCCGTGAATCCTTACATAATGCGGCGGTCATTCTCTCACAGTTGATTAAAGAAAACGTAGACGAGGACATTTAATGGGGCGTCGAGCAAAAAAGAACAAAAGACATTAACAGAGCTACGAAATTTCTATGGGTAAGGTATTGTTTCCTGCCCGAAAAAATGTTATCTCTACTTGTGGAAATATAACGAAATAGTTTTGCTGGACCTTCACGCTTTAAAGAAGAGGACCTTCGTCATGAAAAACGATATATCCTTGGCGATACGTGAGGAAATGTTTACGGTACGGGTTTAAAGACGCGGCATATTGTACTTTCTCGATGTCGGGGAGCAATACACTTGGCATACGTTGCATTTCGCTTGAGTTTGCCATTGGAATTAGAGTGCGTCGCGCGTGAATATTCACGGGGACACGGTGCGCGGGAATTCGGCGTTTCATTTAATTTAATGACCCGTTCCAGAGGAGACGGAGGTCGGTACGTACATCAGAAATCGCTCGGTAAATAATTAATATGTAATCAGACTCCGTTTGTATGCGAGAGCGGTAGGGACACGAATGCCTCGTCTCATGAGGTAGGTAGCAGGGGGCGCCATCGAGGCAACGCTAGAACGAAGGGTGTTTGCCGGCAAACACCGTGAAGGGTCTCTTAACGTTATCCTAAACGTGTGCGTAGGGTTCTTTTTGTCAGGCGAGGTGACGCGGTAGATGGAATCAGAGAGAGAGAAAGACAGAGAGGGAGCGTTAGAAAGGGAGGGAGAGAAAGTAAGAGGAACTTACGATGTTCATCTACTTGCTTTTCACGGCAGATTGACGCGGAAATGGAAGGTTCTTGAAGAAGTGTCAGAAGAAACAATGGCGACGAATACGTTTCCCTTCTAAAATATTATTCCCTTCGTCCGTGTACTCTTATGCTTCCTCTTAACGTTAAGAAGCCTTTACCGGTGGCGTCTTTCAAACTTATTAAACAGAGAGTCTGTCGAGTTTGAGATACGTTGCAAGTTTGGGATACGCTGCAAGGTCTACTATCCGATACGGTCATTTTCCGGAATTTACGTTCATCTATAGTTTCCAAGCGGTTGCACCCTGGGAAGATTTCGAAGGGGCTACTTTGTAGGTGGTCGTCGGCGGAACGAATTCTAACTGTTCGCGAGTCTCGGGGAAACAGGGCGAGATCGAAAGAGCCGCTACACAATCGATGCCTCTCAATTATCGCATGACGAGAGGAGAGGAGAGAGGAACCTCAATGGCATCCGATTGAGGCACGCGCCGTCGCTTAGAGACTCTCCGCGGTTCGAGGGCCCTCGAATCGATTCGAGTCCCGTGGCACACTTCGGGGCAAATTAAGTTTCGCTTCTGAAATATGCCCTCTCTTTCTTTCTTCTCCTTTCTGCTGCAGCTTTCCTCCGTGCTCGCCGTGCATTTCGTCTCCGTCAGCGATCTCGTTCAACGGCGGCGTTGCGAATTACCGAGAGACGTTTATTTCGTCCGGCGGAACGAAAACGCGGCGAACGAAAACTCTGCGGCCCGGATGAATAGCCCGTTCTTCTGGGCGATAAAAAGCGAATAGGAAGCCGTAGCGTAAAAAGCGGCTCGCGAGTTACCAAAGGTGGCGATTTAGGGATTGCGTCTCTCGACTAAAACTAGCTACTTAGAAACGAAGGGAAATATATATTAGTACTTTCTCATTTATACTCAACATCCTCAGCACGGTAGCATATGCGAAGATTCCGTGATTTCTCTCCTTTCTCTTCTCTCCCTCATGTTCATTTTGAAAAATAAATACCGATACTACAATAATTTATAATTACTGTAAATCTCGTTGAGTCATAAGAAATTACATAGCAATTCGAGAGACAACTCTGATAGAAAAAAGTATACAAATATCAGTCACTGGTCGTCATCTCGACAATAAAAGCTTGATACGAATATAAAAGATTGATGGAAGGAGCTTCTCGTCGTGTCTGGCCGAAAGTTGTTGGCCCAGTTAATAAAGTGCATGCTGCAACTCTTTTATGAATGTTGAACGGAAAGAGAGAGAGAGAACGGGAGAGTATAGAGAGATACCGCGGCGAAGGAGATCCGCGGGTGCAAAAAGAGGAAGCAACCTCCGGTAACTTCTCGCTTGCACCACGCCGCGCACGCTCAATTAACCATATTCAGGGAAAAAATTTGCCATCCAAATTCTGTGCGACAGCCCGTGAAGCCCGCGGCTCGTGTTCATCGCAAGTTCTCGGTCGAGAGTCGGCAGAGAAAGAGAGTGAGAGAGAGAGAGAGGGGGGGGACAGTGTCGCGAAGGAGAACAATCGAGAGGAAAGAGGAAGAGACGGAAAGTGCGGGAGGCCCTATTGAGTGTTATCGTTGTGTATCGTTTTTCAAAGAGTTTCTACCCCGTCCTCTTTCGTTCCTTCTCCCTCCATCCGTGACTTCTTCCTTCCCTCTCCTCCACCGTCTATCTCTTCCGCTGCCTTTTTGTCTCCTTCGGCACGAAGAACATCGTATATGCCGCGGTCGGGGTATAAGATTTCACGTGTATACGCAGGACGGATCAGATTGGCCTGGCCTTAAGCCGTCGCAAATTACCCCGTAAGCCTTTTAGTCGTCGTGTGTGTTTGGCTGGCTGCGCCCTAGACTCACTCCGTCCTCCCTCCTCCTTTGCCTTCGGCTCGCATCCGTCCCTTCTGTTGTCCGCCCTCCCCCCTCCCGCACACGTTATTATTTTGTTGCTCGGTAATATTCTCGAGACCCCCGTGGGGTTTGCCAAGCCACTCTAAAGGGAATCTAACCGGAGCTTGTGCCTTGGGGTACGTTGCAAAAGTGATTCTAAATGGAGAATTGTTGTAGTTCAAGTCAGGGTTCTTCCAAGCTTAAATACGCGATGTTCTTCTAGCTTGTTCCTCGCGGCCCAAAAGCACAATTGCACATGAAAATAATTGGAAACACGAAATTCTTACGAAAGTAGTGATCGATTCGACTTGTCCTATTCTTTCAATGAACGACAGGTAATCGTCGAAATTGGATGATACTACTAGTAGGATATTGTAATGTAATTGTCAAACGTGTGCTTATATTTGACTCAACAAGAGACGATTCGTTATGAGAGGTTGAGATAAAAAAAATGTCTCCTGGCACATCTCTTGAATATATCTTCTTTAGCAAGCCGCCAGGGTTCAAAAGACCAAGATGCCAGGCCCCGGGGGCGCGGGAATAAAAATTTAAATTTAACGCAATTCTGGGTGATTACCACGGCCCGTTCTCTGATACACCCCTTATATACCCGCCCCTTGATTGGCTTACATTGTCGATGCTTAACTGTTTCATGCACCAGTGACCGACTAGGGGGATATCATTGCGCGCGATAGGGGTAACGCTTTCATAGCCCGAGGCGTGGATATCGTCATTGTCGAAATTCAAATGTAAAAATTGTAACGCGGCACGCCGTCGCGTATTTCGTCGACGAAATCGTTTTTCAAATTTCATCCGCGCGAACGAGTGTTTTTGCCGGACGAACAATCCGACAAAAAGTTTGTGAAGTCTGTTTAATTTAAAAGTTCATTACATCAATTTTTACCGCGGCATTATCCATATTGCGTAATAATTCCGGAAACGAGAGATCAATAACGCATGCATTTTTTAATGTGAAATCGCAAAAAGGGAATAAATGTTTGAATTGTCTTTTTGCACGTTGGCGAAACGAATGTTCTCCAATTTCTCAATATTGAGGTCTCGTTCGTTCAAGAAAAACAATTCAAATTTCGCGTCTCTCCTGCTAGACCTTTCGAAAAAGTAATCCACGTTTTTTTTTGTAGACCTATAAATTACGTGTGCGATCGTTTGGGAAAGAAAAGGGATCGAATGTACAATTCTCCGTACAGTATCTCAGAAGTAAGGCATGCCGGGATCACTCGATCACTTGGCCTAACTATAATACGCGTCTTGTATATGTGTGCGGTACACTGTGGACAGTACACATATGTGCATCATGTGCAGGACTACGGAGATACCATCTCATTCAGGGATCAGGATCAGGAGGACCCGCGGTGTTGCATTACATCACCGGTTACGGTTATCCCTTGATATACCGGGTGTTCTCTTAACGAGACCACAAACGAGCGTCGTGTTACCGAGGTTGGAGGATCGGTCTTTAGCGCTCGGCTTGGAACAAAAGAAATCCAAAGATCCGTAGCAAAGAAGCGAATCTGGCGTGTCACCGGGCGATCTCGGTATCTGGTCGACGAGTTTTCCAACAATCGCGTCAGAAAATCTCTACATGCGTCAGAACATATAAAACATAATAGTCTGGAACGAATCAGACGTAATCGTTATGCTATTAAAATATTAATGCTACTCGGCGCATTAATTGCAAATATCCGCAAATGAGTTGTAGGTATACGAATACGTACATGTACAATTTATAACTGGCCTGATGTGCGATAAATACCGGCGTTATTTAAAAAAAAAAGAGCATTAGACACAGCTGTGCGTTGGCATGCAGTCCGAGACGATAATTTGATAATCCTTAATAATGCGGTCGATCGAAGGGGAAATAAGCACGTAGATGCGGCACGAGAAGACGGCGCAAAGAGGCGGAAGAGCCTCTAATATTGTATCGTATCGCGCGTAAATGCCTGTGTCGTAAGATTTACTACGTCTGATTAAGCAATTAAACGGCATGCCGCGCCGCAGCATTTCGCGATGTTTTTGCCATGCGCTCGGGATCATCTCGCTCTTCCTCGTTATATACTCTACCAGTTTTCGATACGGAGGCTTGTCAGGTCCCCCCACATTCATCCGGTTCTCCCGTCGCCTCTTCTTCGCCCCGGTATCCCCCGATCGGAGGGACACGAGAGGGTACGACAGGGGGAATGGGGGAAGAATATGTCAGAAATCTCGTCACGGTGTACCCCGCGCTAATTGTCGCTATAATCTACGTGGCGAAACCGAAATTCCAGGTTGTTAGAGGCTAACGATTGCCGCGACGAGAGGGGGGGGGGGAGAGGCAAGGGGAGAAACCGGGAGGACGAGAGGTGGGACGTTAATTATCGCGGCTAATAACGCGACTACGCGCCGTATAGCTACGAGTCGATCCCCAACTTCCCGACTTAACGTCTCTCTCTCTCTCTGGCTTTCTCGTTTCAGCTATTCATCTCTCAATCGCGACATCTGCCTTTGAAATACAATACGAGATATTTTACGAAAATTACATCTATGTAGATAGGTGAGGAAATTTATAGTTCCGAGAAATAAAAAGTAAAAAAGTTGTCACACCAAATGCTAAAGTATAGAGGAAAGTTCTCGGTTATGAGATAGCAGGTTTCCAACACCCAAATTCAATCACAAATCTTTTCCGCAACGATTACATGATCCAGCAATAAATTTTCCACTAAACAGATTTCGCTCCAAGGGCAATAAATTCGTATTGGAATGAACCGATGATGTCTATTAATTTCACAGAAATCCCGCTATCCCATATTAGGATCATATCTCATAATAGGGGACTTTCCTCTATGCAAAATAAAATTATCTTGAAATGTAGTATCTTGTATTATGCATATAACACTTATACACATAAAATTTTTATAATCTGCCGATGCTCTTGCGCATAGAAATCTTGAATTATGAAGGCTTAAGCGCTGTCTTAATGCGAAATTAGATTTATCAGGGTGAGAGGCGCAGAATCGAGCCGTGGAAATCGAGCGGCTTCGCCGGGTAAAAATCCGTTTAGCTAATTTTTGCCCGGCGACGCGACGCGCGCCCCACGGTGCCGGTTGTTGATTTATTTTATTAATTTTTTTTATTCTTCGCGATAATTCGATCGGAGCAGGCGGGAAGACGCGTTTTCGACGGTCGACGAATTAAGGACATTATCAGTAGCCACCCCAAAAATCCTGAGCGAGTTCCTTCGTTTTCCTTTGATCCGCGCGAGAGAAAGGTACGGTTCCTTTCCAAACACTGTTTCTTTATTAAAATTGAAGGCTATTTACTTTTTCTGTTCCGTTATTTTTTTCTCTATATATAAAACAATAATACGCCAAAGAGACACTCTATGAATTCTCTAATAAGGAAACGTGAATATACATTTGTTAAGAAAAGATTCATTCCAGTGGATGTCAAAACTCCCGTGAGTGGAAAGAAATGCGAGATACTTAGTATTTACACGAAGTAAATTGCAAGATACGTGACACAAGATCGCAAACCTTAAAAAGTTCTGAAAAAAAATACGGCGATAAAGGACGCTTTTACAACGATAGCGACAGGGACGAGCCGTTGACCGGGCCGTTGGGAATAAACGCAGCCGAGAAGAAAAATTAAACGCATTCGGAATCCCACAGGGCGAGCGGGGGGAGGGGGAGAAGCGAATCAATTTCTGACGTGCCGCCCGTGCGCGTGTAAACCAATTTCAGGCAATTTCGCGTCAAGAATAGCCTCTTCAACAATGAATTGACCCACGCGAGGACCTTTCCAATTTTAACCGATCTCGAGAACGCTTCTCCGAGAGCGCTCCGGCCGCCGCCTTCGGCCCGGAAACTCCTCTTACATCCCTCCGTTAAACGATCATGGAACCACGTCTTGAATTAGATTCGCCTGAATTTCCCTGACCGAAAGAGAGAGAGAGAGAGAGAGAGAGAGTGAGTGACTTCGTCTGCGACTATTTTCTGCGGATCCTCAGGTTCTGCCACACGCAATGGCACTTGCTGTATTTCGAACTGCCGCGTGGGTCAAGTGCACTTGAGGAAATACGAAATTCATGAGGTCCATAACAGCTATCGAAGCGTTTCAATATACGATCGTATTCTACAGCGTAAAAGAATCAAAGATCTTCTAGGCAATTTCTTGTCACTAATGTTGTGTAGATTACTATTATGCTCGCGTATCGTCCTCCGAGGAAATTAGAAGAGATTTGTCGATTGCATCTCCCGGGAATTAACGACGCTTCGGCGATTCTGTGGCGCAAACATTCACGTCGTCGCCACTCGTATGCGTGTGTCCGAAGTGAAATTAACGAATCCCTGGTCCCCGGAGGCAGCGGAATATCCCGCGTTCGCGGGGGCGGTTGCTTCGACTCCGGCGTAATGCTGGATATATATTCTGCCTGATATTGCCCGGCCCCTTTTCAATGTTCCGAGTTCTTGAAGTGTCAAATTTAATAAGCTACATTGCTCCCTGCCGACGAAGACGTGTTTTGCGGAGAGAGACTCGAGCTTTCTTTGTCGTAACGTTTAGAATCCAGGTGAACGATAACTTGTTATTTTGTTTTTTCGATTTGCTGCAGTACAATTTTTGACGACTTTTCAAATACAAATTTTTATTAAAGAAATAAATGACTCCAATTGGTTGCAAAACATTTACACACATGAGGAGAGAAATGCGCAATTATTTTGTTTTAATAAATTTATACAAAGAGACAGCCATATTTTATTTCAAGTTTTCGAATCAATATCTCGATAATTCGATCAACGCACGGTATAAAATTCGCTTAGGCGCCGTCTGGAAACTTATTTACGCGCCCCAAGAAGGTGCTCGGACCTGCGTTCCGAGGAAACTCTGTTAAGGGTCGCACAGCTCGCTCACAATCTCCGTTGGCCATTTCGCCTTCTGCCCATTTTCGTTGCGTTATTTATAATTCCTCTTGCATCGCGTTGTAACGGCACAACGGTGTCATAACGGATCGTCTAGAGCTGCGTACGAAACAGCGCGCAGCTCGTCTATCGATTCCCGACGTGCAGCGGTGTCTAGGAAAGAGCAGGGTGAAAGGAGGCGGCAAGAAGCTGCGATATTGCGTTTAAGGCGAACATGGCGCAAACGACGGGCAACTAATTACAGCTTTGATAATGACCAAGCCCTTGTTAAGGCAACGAGCCGACACTGTTACACGCGCGCGCGCGCGCGATATCGTTAGCTTCAACGAGATCCGCACAGAGTAGCAACGATGTTAGCACTGTCGTGAAGTTTCATACCGCTCGCAGGATGAAGCATGCACAATGCTCATTATAAAGCAGCAAGTTAAACGGTATATAATTAAGAATAATTATCCACTCAATCTAAATAATAAATGATATAATTTAGTAATAATTTAAAATGATATTATTAAACGCGGATTATTATTCCGTTTCAATTATTAATATTGTACATTCATACAATTATACACATATATTTATACGCGTTCGCTATCTTCGCCGCGCGCGGAAAAAAAGTTTGAAATCAAACAAATTTGGTGGGATTTTGACCTTACTAGACTTTTATTTAATTTACCTTAACCAGAATTTTACTCGGTCGAGGCAGGAATTTCCAACGGAATTCGTATCTATTTCTTCAAATCTGACAAATGTTTTGGTAGAAGTAAATGAAAATTTGGTAGATTCAAGGAAATGTGATTTCAACGTATCTCTCTTCCGGGCTTAAGCAGACGATAGTATTTTCTTTGTTTCCGAATTCCTCTCGCGTAAAACGTAAAAAAAAAGAAGCAGCTTATCGAGACTCATATCCCGGAAACCGTTTTAATGACGGTGAACAAAAAGTTGGTGCCCGAGAGGGTCAAGTGATATCCGCGGACGGCGAATGGGTGGAAGTTTCGAAATTAATCTTCGCATCCCATCGCGATCCTCGGGGTTACCTGCGAAACGCGGTAGCGGGATTACATGCAGATTTCACGTGCCGCGACGACGCAGCCAGTCGTTGCGGCTTTTTGCACGCGTTTTCGATAGGTGGACGCGCGAATACACGGGCGTTGGAGAACGGGCACGCTCGTGCTCACGCAGATGATATCCTCGCTGTTGTGTGCGCGTGTGCGTGTGCGCGTGTGTGCATGCGCGTGAAAGGAGAGCGAAAACCGCAAGAAAGACACGGCCGCGCAAGAAGAACCGACGGGATACGCACGTTGTATGGTACGTCGGTAGGTAATTAACCCGTTATCTCCGGCATCCGGTCGCGATTAATTTCACGTCTCACCGTGCGGCGCGATATTCTTCACGCGTGTCACGCGTCCGCAACGACATCGAGCGACATTAATCGACCGGCGGCTTTTCAGCCGTGCAAATTAGTGCGCCCGGCATCGATTTTTCGAGCTCGACTGTATGTCCGGTTTTTTTTTTTGATCGAAATAATGAAGGCGGATCAAGCGGCTTAACGAGGTGCTGGATTTCCTTACCGTTAGAGTTCGACTTGGATTATTTTTGCTCCGAGAACTTGGATTATTATTGCTCCGCAGATGAATCGATTGATCGTTTCCTCTAAGTGAGTATTATCTCGACTCTTAAGGACCGGTTGGCGTTTTATAACTTTGTAATATAGCCGGTATTACAACCGGTTTTCTTGCTTAGAAAGCGATCTCTTTTTTCGATATCACCGTGTACTATCGCATATCGATTTGTCGAACGATAAGTACCGGCGGTGTTGTAAACGGCGAAATAATCGTCGAGAAGCGGCGGCCGCTAATGCGTTTAATATTTGTCGCGACGATAAAAAAAAATGGAGAGCTCCATCAGAGAGCTTCGGCTGTCGCGAATCGATGACATCTTGACCGCGGAAATCGTACAAGTGCACGCGTGGGATCGATGCTCCGGATACGCGATCTGAAAATAAGGTTCGGCTTCAAGGTGACGCGCTCCGATTTCACGGCTAATCTTCCGACCGCCGTGTGCAAAACAACCCGGACGAATTCACTGTCCAAGTTTTGCATGTCGCTCTCTCGCTCGCTGATCCTAATGACGCTTGCAAGCAATATTATGGCAATGCATTGCATTCCCGATCGTTAAACTCGCGTAGCGTCTCAATGCATCCAGCGTAGTAATATCAAGCGCTAATTAGCGAGGCGATTACGACAGCGGAACGGTTGTACGAATTTTTGTGCAGCCGCGTGAGAAAGGATTCGCGACGGCGATTAATTTCAAGGGTAGCCGCGCAATCGCGAGATGATGACATCAGAATTTCTGTGCGTTTCTGTACGCAACAAATGCTCCTCGCTCGTCGCCATTTGCGTCATTGCGTAATCGCTCGCTCGCTCGATCGAGCGCGCGGGCGCCCGCTCCGGGTCCTTCGTGTCGCGGCAGAGCGTTTCGATATTTGTCTGGGATATTTGTTACTTTTCCATTTCCGCTTGTAATTAGAGCGGTGGCCGGTGCGTGCACGAACACGGCCAGCCGAGCGCGCCTACGCGCCTCCACAGTGCACTAATGAAGAAAATGTAATAAAAAAAATTTGTCTATCCACACATGCAGACATTTTATGATATTTCATTACGATACTTTTATTAAAAAATATTATATGCATTTTATATTTCACAAAAGAGCTGTTGTAATCATTTGAATATTCTAATAAAATGCACGTGCAATTTATTGCCAAGTTCTGTAATACATGGTGTCATTACGTTCCATAATGTTGCAAAAAAAATGTATTTTAATTTGTAATATCTTTGCTTATTCGAGCCGCGCGATTTTCGCGATTTCGAAACGTTATCGCACGCTATCATTTTTTTTACTCCTCTTCCTTCCGCCGACGCGATAAAATAATTTCCTTTTTTTTTTCCAGTAGAACGCGAGCATGGGAACCGCTAGTTCAGATAATCGCGATCGTGCGCAATCATCAGGGTCGAGATTAATAGAATTGCTTACTTGCGTATAGAACTACTTTTTGTTATGAAACCGCTGTAATGATAGAAAGATATACGAGTAAAAAAATGAAAAAAAAAAACGCAACCGGGGATTCTAATCGCACCTGTCGGAATTTCATAAAACTTCACATCGGAGTTTACATTGGTTTCCACTTTGGAAGTCGGGAAGGAGCTTCCTCGCTTCGGGAAAGGCTACTTGGCGAAATAAAAGAGTTCGACGATTTATTCGTCCCGTGCTGTTTAACGTCGTTTAAGCCCCGTCGACGATCCCGACGCGTCTCGTCGCGCCGAGTCCGTCGAATTACGAAGACAGGCAACGATGACGGCCAGGTGGCCGGGGCATTTCTATTTAGACGCTCGGCGATAGGAAAACGTCGATTCGACAAAACTACGGGAAACCGGTTTCGAACGATCCTGTTGATCGATTAATGGGGACTTTTTCTTCGCGTTCGGGCGGCGGCGGCGGCGGTCGGCATCGGGCGATTTATACGGAGCGCTCGTGTTGCTGGTAGTCTTAAAGCCGTCACGTTACCGGACACCTCCGCTATTCTTCCGCACGGATGGTTGAGCGCGGCGAATCGCGATTAGGCGCGCGGGAGCTGCGCCACGCGCAACGCGAAATTCGATAATCGACAAGTTTTGCAGCGGCAAACGACAAATGCCCAGAACCGCTGTCCGCTTTTGCGGCAACTTTTACCTCGCGTCTCCGCGTTATCTCGCGTATGGTTTACGTGTGTCTCGATGTGCCGCGCGAGAACGTCCGTATTGATGTTACATCGCGGGACGCGAACACGCTAACGTAACGACGCGGAAAGACGGAAACTTCCACGGTACGAGCGTGGCTCGAGCAAGCGAGTCTTGCCGTGATACGACGAGATAGTAGAAGCGTAAAAAGTATACCGCGTATAACAAGGTGTCCGATACGCGCGTTCGCGCTATCTTCTAATTTGCCGTGCATAAGAAATAAATGACGGTATATGACGTTGTAAGACAACATTTTTATCTTGCTGGAACACAATATTTAATTTCAACATTGGCTTAATTAATGCCGCTCTTTGATAAGCACATGAACCATTCATTAACGCGGAATTAATGCAGTTACGGTAACTCGGAACATCCGAAGGAATCGCGAAGAGCTCACTCGTATAATACATTTTCTTTTCCTATTTAATGCACGACACTCTGGTCTTTTTTTCGCAAGTTTCACAGACCGACGTTAAATAAAAGTACGGGGCTTCATGGTCGATTACAAAATGTTCAGCGGAATGAAGCGGCCGCTAAAGGGACGGATCCGAATACCGGGGAAATATCAAATCTTATTATAACCGTTTTCCAGTTGACCGTAAAATTTGGTTTAGCATGTTATTCTGCCGGACCCTCCAATTACACCGTATGGCAACTCGCGAGTGGACAAAGACAAAGTACAAACGTGTGCGCGGTGCATTTTTCGGTGGCGTAGCGCTACGAGCTACCGTATTTTTGTGCTGCGACCAAGCGGGAGAGAGCTTGTATCGCGGCCTCGGATCTTCGCTGGTAAAAAGCCCGCTTTTCTTCGTAAATTAAAGGCCCGCGGCTATTTTCGGTGGCGGATGTGACGTTGCAGCCTTCGGAAGTGGCCCTTTTTGTCGAAGCCGCAGTTCGGACCCGCGGCCGGCCACTTAATGACCGGTACGCTGCCCCTTGTTCGTGTATTCAGAGGGATGGCGCGGTTCAAGAATGTGCGAACTGTACCGTTCCAAATGCAATGGCATCGCGATGGTTACGTTGCTCTCGTGGAAGGTATTAAAATCCAAGCTTCACGCTTCTCGCGCCTATCGCTTTACGGAAAGTTTATAAGAAGATACGCGCGAATCAATAGCGCCTTATTTCATTGGCAAGATACACATCATTAATTTTCGCAGTTAAATTCATAAAGGAAGGCAGCGATGTTACGAGTTGAATGGAGCGTTGCACGTGGCACAATTACTCTACATCTACTTGGAAGGATCGATGACAAAAAGCCATCCGAGTAATAATCTTCTCTTTGCGCGATAATGATCCCCCGATAATTCGGGACACATGTAAGAAGAAGCGACCCGTTGGAAAGGTTATAATGATGGTGTAACGAAACGCGGATCCCGAGAAGCGTGTTTCGCCCGTTCTCCCTTCCACCGTTCTTCATGTGCACCTTGAAAGAGAACGAATGAGACGGCGGTTTCTTCGCGGTCTCGGGTTTTAACAGGCGTGCAGCCCCGTTCGCGAGAACGACGGTGACGCTAACGGGGATTGTCGGGTCCTCGTTAAATGCCAAATATATGTGAGAAATCGCGACGCGGAATTGGACAGCCTTGAATCCGCATACGAAGTCGCACATTGCGGAATACTGTATAAAGTTATGGGAAAGTCCTCTATTATGAGATTAGCAGCCTACCGAAGATGAAGTAAAACCAAATGCTCAAAGTACCAGACGAGAACTGGATAAAACAGATTTTAAGCCTAATAGGGGCAATAAATTCGTGGTGGAACCAACAGATGATGCCTATTAATTTAGCAGAAACTCCGCTATGTCATATTAGGAGCCTATCTTATAATAGGGGACGTTTCTCTATATATTAAAAATGTAGCGCGTCACAAGCGCCACTCGGCTTTTCTCCCAGTCTTCCTCATTTAAACGCGAGTTTAACATTCGAGTCGTACAATTCCCGATCGTCTTTTATAAGAGAGTTACGCTCTTCATGGGACATTACTGCGTGTACACGAACGAGTGCCGTTATTTCTCGGAATACTCGCTTGAAATCGATTTTAGCTTGATTCTTCGAGGATTTTCACCGCCCGGCGAATTTCACCGCGAAGAAAACACGTCGTTCCCCCGGCGATCTCTCGCGATGAGAAGCAGGAAACTCCAGGCCGAAGCCAACTGTCGCCGGTCGGTGGTTACGTCGCATAGCTTTCCGCTTTGATGTCGCGTATCATTCGCGATTCCGCGCGGAATTCCGCGTGTATACCCGGGCTCGCGTAATCCGAAAGAAGTATCGGGACACGCATAATACGCGGAATGACGAGGAAATGTCCGCGGCCGTGTAATTCATCACGTTGACCGGTTGTCGATTGTGACAACTCTATTCAGCTGGACATATGGCGCGATCATTACGATATGTATTTAGAGAACTGAGGAGTTTGTAGGGCCGGCGCGACGGCCAAGTACAAAAATGATACAAGCGATTACGTGATACACGTAATATTATCGATTGATCTCGGTTTTCATCATTGCTCCCGGATTCCCGTTATGACATTGTTCGCTGACATCCGGTAACAGATACACCGTGCTGCGTAGCATTATGCCTCTCACAATCAGTCAATTCGTTCTTGCTTTAGAAAGTCCTTCCGACAGAGAACGCATTGTTCCCGGATGTACCATTACGGCCAATCGCAATCTCACGCTGCCATCGAGCCACAGCCGCTTCCTCAGTATTCGATACAGTACTTTATTAAATTTGATTACGGTCATCATCGCCGTCTTATAGCCGGGCCATTAGCGGTCGGGGCATGTCGCCTAATATGCCACTCGGCATAGCACGAAGATTTATATACGCCCGGTGCGACGTATATAATAATTAGGATTCGCGAGGAGGGAGAGAGAGAGAGAAACGAGCAATTGACTGTTCTCTTACGCGTTTTACTGCGCGCGATGGCGGGAGAGGTTGGCAACGTGGGTCGACTCTTGCGGCCATGCGGTTAATTATGCCTTACTAACCAGCCGGAGGTGAGGCCCCCATCTGGGTCCTGGGGCAGAGGCCCCAAAGGCAACCACGGGCACGATGGCACGACGATAATCGCAAATTGGATTATAATTTGCGGGAGATAAGTCACGCTCGTCACCTCGACTGCGAAATGGCCGAGGGTGTCGTGTATGGGGGGGGGGGGGAGGGAGGCCCGTAGAAAGAAACCGTCGGTCTTCTCGAGAATCGCAGCGGTTCTCTCCCCCTCGCACCCCTCGTCCCCCTTCTTGTCTCCCCGGCGTTCGCCACCCTCTTCGTCAATTATTTAGTAATTGAATGCGAAGAAGCCGAGAGTCATCGTTTAAATTATCATTCCTGGCGAGCCACCGGCGGGCTTATTGTTTATCGCCATAGCGGGGACGTTGGAATGAGGAAAGGAAGGGCCCCGGAGATCATCCCACCCCCTTCCTCTCGCGCTTCCCCGTCTCGTTTGTCAACTGTCCACCGCGATGTGTTCCAATTGTTTTTTTTCCCCCTCTTGTTTTTTTCCACGAGGGTAGGCGCGCTGCGGAAGACCGGACTCTCCCCGCGATACCCCTTGGCCGGAAATTCTGATTAAACAGCGCGATGGAATTACGGTTTCATCAGCGTCACACTGATGTCGCGCGATGTGTCGTCGCACTTTGCATAGAAATTTTCGAGAGCGCTGGGAGCATATGCATAATATATTAGCACAAAGACGAACGACGTCGATTACGCAGTTACGAATTCCCGACCACGGTTGAGAGATGGAACGAGCGCGAGTTGATTTCGCCCCCGTCAATTTATACCACCGGCGTTAACATATCGATCAAGATATTGGGGATACACCGGGCCGGGGTGGCGACCCCGGTCGTCTCACCTTGACGGCGGAAGAACCACGTCGTCACCGCGAATCGAAACCGAAGAGCACGACTCGCTGCGCGCGGCCGATTCTTATCCGGCTAATAAATAGCCCGGGACGTGACTACAATGTTTCGTGACAAGTTAATCACGTGGCGAAGGACCAATTCACGCGAGAGGGGGAACGCGAGTGACCGCGGGGGCGCGATGGATGAATCCACAGAAACCGCACATATTTATGTAAATGCGCGCGAACCGTCTGGTTCTGTGTGTCTGTACCTCTTCTAACGGCTCTTTGTTTCACAAATACGGCACTCGCCGACGCCGTAGCGTCGTTCGCCACCGCGGCCATCTTTGTTTGTGATGACTCGGCGACTAGCTGCGCCGGCAACCGCGTCGATCATCGGCCCCTGATTGGCATACGATTAACATTAATCACGTGGGCCGTGCCCCGATTCGATACGGAATAACTTTCAGCCGGTGTTACCGTTAATATATTTAAAGTGCACGGGGGATTACAATATCTCCGGCAATTAGCGTACACGTGAGCAGTCCGCATCTCGTTGACAGACGAGCGGATGATGAGGAGCGTATTTACGATCGAAGAAGTCCGGATCGAAGAGCGGAGTCGTCAAAACTGAAACACACTCGGTTCTTATATAAAAGTTCTGATTCCACGATAAATTCCGTTTCACGCACGCCATAATATTCTCTTTACCAGATCACTGGGGAAGAACCCGAACACGGGTCGAAACGTTTGAATAAACCCGAGTCGAAATTTTGGCCCTATGTTGAACTTTTAATTCTATTATATAGTAGAACCTAAGACGGTAAAAAAGATCGAACTGCAAGTACAAAATTTACCCCTACTTCGAAACTGATAGTGTTGGAAATTTCTACTTTTACCAAATTAGCATTAAAGTAGGTCCTTTTAAGTAGGTGCTAAAGGAACTTTTTAGAGTTAAAGATTCAAGGGAGGAGTAAAAAAATATAATGTCATCAAAGTAGGTTATTGCTGGTCCATGTTGGTGTATCGATCAGCTAAGTAGGTGTAAATTATCCTTAAGAGTGTCAAAATAGTATCAAAATTTCGACTCGGGAAAAGAACATTGTTTTCCGCGTTTAAACCACGCACCGTGTTCCGCGCTTATTGGCTTCACATTGTCCTCCCCTCATCGATTCTTGATCTTTTTTTAGAGCCTTCGTAACTCTTTTTGTTATAAAAATGCCTAATATACAAACAGTCAAATGTAAAATGTGTCAACTATGCTCCACGATTCCTATAATCTCTATAATGAAAGGAGAAACGCGAGGACAATCGCCTGCATCGAATGCGCATACGTTCCCCGCGCGTTTTGCAGTCCGTGCAGCAACATCTCTGTTTTTGTACTTGTCTACTGTGTGTTTATCAATTAGCGTCGCCCATAAGACCGCTTTTTATTAGCCGGAGTCGCGAGCGTGTGTGACGAGGTCGCGCTCCGGCGCTTAAAGCTTAAAACTATCCTCTTACTCGATCACACACCCCACCCGCGCTGCGCCCCACGTAGATCCCAGGTTATATTTGTATTTCTTGATGCTTCAGCCGCACGGCGCGGGGTTGGATTAGCGCAAATGGTAATCCCGTAGGCAAAGCGCGGCATTACACGCGGTAGCGACGGTGTGTTTTTACAACGGGGACACGTTAACGCCCCGCGTCACTTGTTTCGTGTTTGCTCGCTCGTTTGATCTTTAAGCGCGCTTCATTTGACGCTTATTTGCCTTGCGAGAGCGGCGCGTGTGCCCCATCTCGCGCGTCTACGTCCGCGAGTCGCAACACGCTGGCCTCTGAGATTTCTCAGCTCTCGTCTCGTCTCGTCTCGTCTCGTTTGCGAGGAAACGGAGGGAGCTGCGAAAAGAGGCAAAAGTCGGAGGGACCGACTTCGATTATTAACGACGACTACGACCTGCTTCCTTGTGCTCCGCAAGTCGAGCGTGCTCGCAGGCTCCGCGGCGTGTTTTAACGCTTTATTTCTTCCGACGCGCGCTGGTGAGTGGGTATTAAACGAAAATTTTTAATTCTAAGGACGAATTCGTCTAACAATTTCTTTTACTCTCGGAAGGTCGGTGGACTGAATCACGGCCTGCAAGAAATCCAGGCGCGGCAGTCGCCAACGTTTCATGCGTCCCGATATTACTCGCGCCATGTGGCCTCGTGTACCATCGTGGCCTCCAATAAGCTCCCTTTAATTTGACGAAGAGCTAAGGTGCTCGACACTCTGCACCGGCGTTCCCATTCTCGTCGATCCAGCTATCGCGAGATTGCCGTGTTTCCAGCCTCGCGCCGCGCAATGTTCCAAGTGCGCCATTCAATTTTTGACGAGACACCTGGTCGCGAGAAAGGAAACTGGTGCCATCGCCATCTCAAGATGTGTCTCTGTATACGTGTGTATTTGTCGCACGTGTATGCGTACGTGTGACGATTAATTCTTCCGTAACTCGCGCCGCCGTCAGGACGCGCGGATGTGAAAAATTTCGGACGGCCGGTAATGAGGCGCGTTCACAAAAGGGCCGCGTTCACGTCGGGCGGCCACTGTCATTTGTTCTTGGATCCACGGTCATTTATCTGAACGCGGGCCCTGGGCTCGGCTTTTGTTGCACACCGTCAAAACAGCATCGCGCAGCATTAACGACTCTCGTCCCTCTGCGCGCCACCCTCTACATGGACGAGGTGGTGGCCCGGCTTCTAATGATATGTTCTTTGACAAATTTGGAGTCGATTGACGGCCACGTTGCGTGATTCCCGCGATGGTCGACCGCTCGCTTATCGAAATTGTCTCGGCAACGACGCGTGTATCGGTGATAGATTGTCGTAAGAGAAACACTCAGTTTACTCATCGATTATCTACCGACCCTATCGCGAAAAGGACGTAACGAAAATGAACGAAACGTAATCTCTGTAGTCATCGTAGCCGACTCACGTTCTGACACGTCGCTGGAGAATGAACGGGGTGTGCGCTAGTCCGAGGGAAATCGCGAGATAACGAGGAAAAGTTGAGCGCTTAAAGGCCATCGATGGGTTAACACGTGGCTTCGTGTAATCTATTAAGCGTTATGTGCGTATTGATTGCACATTAGCGGCACGTTATCGATAACATTGTTACGTGTCATTAAAAATTTACATAGTCAACACGCGTGCGCGCCCGTGTGTTGCCACGTACGTACACGTGTTCGCCGTCGGTTATCTAGAATTAACAGTTGGTGCAAACAGGAATATATTAATCGCGCTTACTTATTAATATGGCATTACGCGAAATTATATCGTAGTAACTCATTCCGCGTAGTGATTTGTGTAGCGTCTAATGCATGATAATTATCGGCCTCATATAGCTCTCCGCGTAATAAAAAAAAAAGCACACGCACGCTTCTGCAGCTAATAATCTACGCTCGTTGAGAATTCAGATTATGTATCGCGACTTCTGATCACCGTTTACAGGTATCCATGACAGTCGGTGTATTAATCAAACTATTTTTCCAATAAAAGAGAGAGCAGGATATATCGGGCTTCGGCTCGCTGTTACACTTCCCGATGTTTTGAACGGGATATGGACTACTGGCTGATTATTATCTGCGTAACTAGATTTTAAACCAGTTTGCCATTAGCGACGATCCGTCGCGGCAGCCTTGAATACACATATTTCTGAATATTTATAAGCCACGGAAATAGATAAATTCTCAATTACGAAGTCTAGCGATCGTATGCTGAATATATCATTTTCTCGCGTCGTAATTTGATCGAATGGCATTTTATATCTCAAATCCCTTTAGTTCGTTGTAACAGCTTCAATTAATAATACAAACGTACGGAATTATTAAAAAATACCCGACGAATGTGAGAAATTTAGTGATAGGTCACTTTCCTTGCCGAGAAAAATGAAAATAATTTGGTTTTCGTTGACACATCTAATTCCAAGTGTCCCGTATATAAAACGTACATTTTTTTTTTGACAACGCTGCTGGACCGTAAGATCCAGCTGAATTGAGAATGTCGCGAATAGGCTGCTCCGGGATGTTCAAGTGTAACCGATGATTTTCGGTTGACAATCGCGGTGGCACCACCCACCGAGATCGCCGCGGGTACTATTAGCATCCCGACACAATTGACCGCCGCCGGTCACGACAGTACGAGAAACCCGTTGAATTTATCGTAATTTTATGTATGGCACAATCAGCGGGGCTCGGTGGCGGATAAAAAGGAAGGCGAAGCGGCAATGATTTACTGCCCTTTAAGAACGCTACCATAGAGGCGATACTGGACCGCAGCGGCGGAGGTTACGCATTTTCGACGCAGCGCATTGAAAGCGATACCTCGGGATGCATTCTTAAAACAGACATCAGAGGCGCGGCGGAGAGGCTTATACGGAACCGGTTTCGTATTTGGTTCAGCGATGCGTTTTTGATGACTCGCATTAATTTGTTATTTATAACCGTACGGAGCTACGACTGTCACGGCGATACGCGTCGATAGAATCTAAACTTTGTTAGCCGCACGCGATAGCAGGAACGTCGTTCTCCAATTTCCGAGTCGACCACGTGATAATTGCCGCCCCAGTCGCGAACTGATAAAGTTAATGAGCGGCGACACCGCGCGCGGCACGGCGCGTTGGCACGATTAACCGTTGTTACCCGCGCGAGATGTGTGTACTTTGGAGCAAATGGAAACTCGACGGGTGTTATTAAGACATTGATCGTCGGGACGATTATAGCTACCTAACTTTCACACGTACCCTCGACAGCCCGCGGCGAGCGGGCGAGCGAGCGAGCGCGACGCCGCGGCCGCGATGAGCGAATTAGGTGCCTTAAAGAGCGCTGATTGCCTCACCGTGAGATCGATGCGAGATTTTCTAAGACCATTACTGCAGCGCACGGTGTACATCACGGCGCGGCGTCGGAGGCTTTGTTTTTGTGGGGGCAAGCAAGATGAATGACGAGAGGATTAATCGCCCCGACAGAGGCGGGGACCGAGGCAGAAACCGCCGCGGCTCTAAAACTGTAAGCGTTGCCTCGCGAGCATGTAACCGGTAATCGGTTGCGCACGTAGTTAAGTAATTTATGCGTCATGCAATCACGGATCTGCTACGGATTGAGCACGGCGGCGGTGAAGAAAAACCGGGGAGCTTGATCTACGAGATTTACTGCCTCTCTTGCTCAGTCTGGTGCTGAAGAGATGAAAGCTCTCTTTCCCCCCTCCCCCTTCTCTCTCCGAATGCACAAAAATGTATTTTGTACGAAGGAGTGAAAATGTATAACGCATTGCCAGCCGGGATGAAGAGTTGCGAGAAAATTGAGCCGTTTAAATGAACGTTGAGAGAGTATATTGTAAAGAATGTAAAATAATGTATATTACAAATATCTGAGAAAGCTATTCTCTCCCGTTTTCTCTCGGCGGACACAGAAGCGAGCGTTTGCTTCGCGCTCCGCTATAGCGTCGAAAACTGTCTTCCGTTACACGTCGAGCGTGGAACAGAGTAACGTGTCCACATTCCGATCGCGTTCAAATTTAGATGAGACGTATCGACGAGCTCTCTGGGTGGATCTCTATGGATCGAATTTTCTACAATAGAATTACGGAAAGGCATCGACATAGTACAACTGGTATGCCCACTCTCTGTCGGTCCTTTGATCTTCTCGGTTTCGATCACGCGGTATTCCGCCATTATGTTGGTGTAAAATCCTTTCACACTGTCACACTACCGCATATACGACATCCGTCTCATTGGCTTCACCAAAATAATGGCGGATGCGCAGAAAGGATGGACGCAAAACACAACAAATGACGGAGTGGGCATACTAGTTTTACTATGGTATCGGTGAACGCGAATTGGAGATAATGACGAGGCGTGGACGACGCGAAAAGACTTGATATGCATATGTCCGTCCCTGAACGGGGATCAGCTGGTGGCTTTACCTTACGATCGGAAACGATCTCGCGGCTCTTATGACTCGGCTCGACGGCCGGTTGGTGCGCGCCGTGCAAAGACCCGGCATACTTTGTAACCTCATATACCGTGGCTAATTGACACGCGAGGCGTAGGGTATCGCGTCGTGCAGGCGACGATAATCTGGGAAACACTCACAGTCCCCGCATTATACTTTATAATGGTGCCGGTGGTCGGGCGAAAAAAAAACCCCCTCGAATGAGGAATCGACGCCGACATTCAATTTTCTTGCTGGATTGATGGCGCGGTCGACGAGGCGGAGGTGAGAGACGGCGGCACCGCGGAGGGAGGCGAGGGAGAGAACGCCGTCGACCGGCGGAAAAAGTCGTCCTGGTGGGTTGTAACCACCTCCTCTCGGAACTCTTTTATGCCACGCGAGCTGAACGATCGGCTCTTAATGAAGACGTATTATGTTGTTGTCGAGGACGTATCATTTAATGCACAAGCTGTTAATTTGCTATTTCGTAACCCGCTCGCGTCGCTACGCTCCGGGCGCGTTCCTTATTCCAATAATGTCGCGCGCGGGTGAGTTAACTTTTGCGCTCGTTGAAGGCGGCTGCGACCGGTCTCGGTGTTAAGTGCGCGATATTATACGCGAAACAAAAAAAAGATTGCGCAAATTCGCACGCTGAATTATCGAATCGTTGGTTATTACCATCGACACGTAGAATGGACTGCTGATCGCAGTGGTGGGGGTACCGCACGAGTAGAGTGAGAGGCGGATAATATGAGGACGCGTTCTGTCTCTGTTCAGCAAGTCTGATTGGTTGCTGAAATTACAGTAACCAATGAGGCTTGCTAAAGAGAGACGGTACGTGTCCTCATATTATCCGCTTCTCATTCTACTCGTGCGGATATCCCCACCACTGCGATCAGCACTTCATTCAATACGTCGATGGGTACACACAGAAAAAAATTTCCGGATCCAATGCTATTACACTTGAATGTATCATAAAATAGGATCGATATAGCGCCAATCATATTTATTATAGAGAAAGGAATTCCTGAATGCAAAATTGTCAAATCTAGAATAAAATGATAGTACGTATCGTCTCTTGTCGAATATCGCGGTGCCAACTTCGTGCGTTGTATGACGGAGGGAAAATTTATTCTACACGCAAGAGTAGATAAAGTCACTATTGTTATCTCAATACACTAAGTCAATCTTTTTTTAATTCGATAGGGGAGAATAAGAATTATTGATTTTATTTTGATATTGTCTTATTTTTGTACCAAATGAGGTTGTGAGAAATATAAATGCGCCAAGAATATTTTTTGCCTCGGTAACAGAAATCCTTTTCGAGGGTGTTATTACCGAGTAATTTTTTCTCATCGCCGCAACGGTCGTGCGAATTCCCCATCTCGGGGATTCCTGCGAGCGTCATCTCGTCACGTTCGCCACCACGCGGTTTCTCGGGGAAACTCACAAATCGCGTTCGAAGTTCGGGAAACAAAGTGCCACAAGTTGGCGCGGGCGTCGAGAAGTTCAGAGTTGATACGTCGTTTTCAGATCCGGAGACGCGAGAGCTGAAGAGAGAGAGAGAGAGAGGGAAAGAAAGAGGGAATGAGGTCCCCAAGGCGGGACGAATGAGATATGTGGTAGGCGGGAAAAAAACAAAGCGCCCTCTTGGAGGACCACCGTGGAATCGAGTGTTACTTGTCTTCGCCGCCGCATCGAGCATCCCCCGCGGGCGCACTCGGTGCGCGTCGCGCCGGTCGAGGGGGAAGGCGGGAACGGTCAAATCGATACAGTGTTTTGTTTTAAGTGACGCTAAAAGGGTCTGACGAGACAAAACATCGGGGACACCCCCGTCGCGTCGACGGTGAAATTTCCGTGGCGCGCCATCTTGCCGTTTGCCCGCTATCTCCGCGGGGTGTTTGCGCTTAGACAAATTGCATCGAACCCTCGTTTCTTGCGCAGCAAACACGTGACGCTCGCGTAAATACGTGTTTCGCCGAGAGAGAGCGAGAGAGAGAGAAAGAGAAAAAGACACGATTATGACCGCGATTAATCACGAATCTTACACCGTACGGGGATTCGCGTTAATGAAGTTAATGAAATTCACGTGGGATTTTGCGACAACGCGCGCGCGGAACGTAGCGCGGTTCGTAACAGGCGATATGAAAGACCAATTGAAATCAACAGCATTTATGTAACGGTCGCAATTTTCACGAAGGAAAGGAGAGGAAAAAAAAAGAGCCGCGGCAACCACGCTCGAACGTCGTACAATATTTTCCAAACGAGCGGCCGTCATTTGGAAAACACAAAGTACCAACAGCGGTCTCTCTGTTAATAAATATGCGTGGTTTTGCGAAGCGCTCACCGGCGGAGACCCGTACGGTGCGTCGCGCCGCGCCGCGCCCGCCCCGCGTTTCCTCCCCGGGCAACCGAGCGGACGCATTACATCGTTGATAAGTTTTTTCAATTCGCGAACGTTAAAAAACAAACGCGTTGCCTTCGGTGCCGGTTGGTCGCGCGCGCGGTCGATCAAAGCGCCGGCATTGTGACGAGAAACACGAATTCCTGGTCTGGAAACGAGTGTTTTAACAACGCCAACTCCCCCTCCTGTCCCCCCCCCCATTCCCCCGCACCCGCCGCCGCACCGTGTCGCTCACCCCCCTCGGTGCCCGGGCACGGCTCTCAAAATCTATTTTCATCGGCGGACAGATGTAACTTCGCTCTCTCGTGGCAGCGACGCGTGCATCGATCGTCAGATGTCTCTCGCCCACCCTCCCCTGCATACGCTCTCTCTTCAATCTGCAGTCAATTGTTTCCAGCTAAACTGTTTGCCTTTCAGTCGGCACCCTTTTGCCGCGCAGCACCGTCTATTTGCCCCGTTAAATGCGGCGCGCTTTCGAGACGCACCGAATTTTCGTAGACGCGAGATGTCGAGACGTCGCCGTCGGCCCGCGAAGACGCGGCGACAGCGGGCGGGGTGGTTGGGGGGGTTGGGGAGGGGCGCGAGGGGGAGCCCCTTACTCCAGGCGCGACATAACAATCCGATAATTGATATCGCGATTAGGTATCGGATGATAGGAATACGTAGTTTCCGGCGCCAGCATCCGCGCCTGAATAATGACAGCCTTGCCTTTTATGGGAATTATCATTCAGAGGAGCGAACGTGGATTCGCGGGTGGATGTGATTATTCTCTTCTTAGCCAGCGGATGATTCGCCTATCTAATATTAAAACGCCGCCTATCCCGTCGACCTCGGCCGTCGCCAAGACGATTAGATTGTCGCGCGGGATTCGATTACGACCGGATCTCGTTCCGGCGAGTTTAGTTTATTTTTACGCCATCGAGTACTCGCTCGCCCCTCTCATCCCCCTCCCCTCTCTCTCTCTCTCTTTCTCTCTCTCTTCCTTCGGTCGCAATCACGGGCACGATGAAATTAAGACGCCACCGCGTCTTATAGGTTTTCAATTCGAAAACAATTAATCACCACCGCCTCCCGCGCGCCCGTGCCTTACCCGGTAACGGCTTAATTATAAAACAATCATACTCGGTCGGGGTACCGGTACGCGTAAAAGGCGATCGAGCGCCCTCCGTGGAATATGTGCTAAATCATCTGCAGGTCGTTTGTTAGCAGGTATCGGGCCCTTTTTCCCGGTATAACTACCCGCCGTGAGTGCACAAAATGAGAGACGATACCTTGGACGATACACCGGGTAATCTGCCCTTGTCTTTCTTCCGATCCACCTCAACGAGCCTATAAAGTCACCAAGGCGCGCCTTCTGAGTGAACAAATCGCGAGAATTTCATCGGACTCTGATTGCAATTCCAAAATTCGTTTTCGCCATTGCCGTGTGCCATGAAGAATCTCGTAGCAGCGACGGTACTATCATTTGTTGCTAAAATTATTTGGAACGTCTAAAGTCTCTTAGGATATCGAGATTAAAGCACATGCTATAAATGTACAATTAATTCCGCGGTTAATTCCGCTTTCGAGAAATGTTGTCGCGAAAGTGATTAATTTTATCTCGCACAATGACTTCTTCCAAATCGGCTTAAAAAGTGGCAATCCTGCATGAAAGTGAACGAAAGGCGGGACGCGGTTTGTCGGGGAGCATCGAAAAATCCCGGCCGATCGGCCGATCCGGTGATGCGTTCTTCCCAAAGGTGGCCCGATGATCAGGACGATCGATATCTCCTGTCAATCTCCTCCTTTCATTTCTTTTACCCCAAAAACCTCCTCCCTCCCCCGTTCGTCGCGCCCGCCTCGTCGTGGCTTCATTCATGCTCGAGGAATTCCTTCTGTTTACGAGTTCCCGAAGATCGCGGGCCTCCCTGGCCGCTAACCGTCTCGTGGTCAGATTGTCAGTCGCTTAATTAACCGTGAAACGAGCGTGGGGTAGCCGGACACCATAGACGGGACCGCAGGATGGTAGGACATTCGATACACCCTCCGAACTCTCGCGCAAGAGCAACCTTGCTGGAAGAACGTTGGGCGGGAGAGAAAGAGAGGCGCGACGCGCGGGAAGGGCGAGAGTGAGACCGGGCTCGTTGGCTCTCTATGAGGTAGTCCTTGGAAAACATCGTAGGTAGATACGTACCTGGCCCTAACTAGGTAACCGGACACCCCGATCGCCGGCCGATGGAATTCTATATCGCACAGGTGGTAGTGGCTCCACGCACGAAAGTGCCTCCAGTGACAAAACGAATGTTCTCCAACCTTACCGCTGGAACGAATCACGCGGGAACGACATACTTCTGCGCGCGTATACCGGAACATTGTTCGATTAATTATTTCTCGAACCAGATCCTTCCCTTCCGGCGAAGAAAACGTTCGATTTATACGTGTGCGTTAATTTAAGATCTCTATCTCGCTTATTACCAATACGTATCGATGCTTTATCCGGTTAAAACGTTATCTGTTCGGTATAAAAGTGAACGAGGTAATCAACCGGTATCGGTCACCTTAACCAGTATAATTATCTCTTCGACGTCGCGAGAGATATCCCTGAAAATTACGACTGGTAATTCGCGCACGGTCACTAAAAATCCGCGAGAATAGCGGTTAACATCAACGACGCTAATTGAACCGTAATTCCATTCGATGCGTATCGACAATTGGCGCATTCGATTTGTGCATTTCGCGTTACGGCCGTCCTCATGTGCGTTTATTAGATTATTAAGGGTCGAGCAGGTGGCGCGTAAAGGAGACGAATCGCGGCGCGAATCAGACTCGCGCAGATCAATCTCGGACGTTGAAGTCTGCGGGTGATAAATCTCGCGGAGGTCGATACGCGCGCGTATCTCGATATCGTTAATTATCCGTCAGGGCTGCGTTGTTATGGGACGCGTGTAATGAGCGATGTCAGGTGATCGAGGCTTCGTTCGAGAGCGTATCGGTTGGCGCCGAGGTCACGCCAGGCGTGAGCCGTCTTCGCGCGCGTCGACACCTTCCTGAGAACGCGCATCGCGGGCATTGTAATCACCGCGTGCGTGATGTATCACGCTACATTAGACGCCCGTCCGACGCGGTATCGCGCTTCTTTTACTCGTGGTCCGTGCCGCGAGCGCGGTACCGAGGGTACCCCAGATCGACAGCCGACAGTGAAATATGCGCGACGGCCGAGATGAAATTTTCACGACGGAGATTCGCGATTTCGTCTCGCCAGCGAAACGCATTCTCCCTCGCGTTGCCGAGTTTCTTTCTCGCGCGGCGGGACAATGGATCCCTTCGCCGTCGATTGAAACCCGATCGGACGGACGTTATAGCCCCGCGGAATTTCAGCTCGGAGTTTAATTAGATCGGAGACGCTTAACGCGAGTCTGATCTCGGTCGATTCGGATGAAGTCCAACAGTGGCACGCGTGACAATGGCCAATAGTCGGCTCCTCCGTGAGAGAAGCTGCAGATGCGGCGCGACGTTTAGCGCCTGTGAATCGGGAAGACACGCAACCGCACATTAACTCGGCACCGCGGGAGGAAAAGGGCGCTCACGATGGCATCCCATCGCTATATTTCATTGCCGGGTCCGGGAACAAAGCGTCGCGAGAGGGGTATCGGTTACCTCATGAGCCCCTATGAAAAGAGTACTCCACGAGTACTCTTTTCAACGCCTTCAACAATCCCTCCTTCCCGACGGAAACCCCCCTATTCTTCCCTTTCTCTCTCCCTCTTTCTCTCGCGTCTTCGGCCGCGCCACCTCCTTCTCGTTCCTCCCGGTTTCCTCCCGAGTCGCTCGCCCTGGCAGTCCACCTCGGCGCGATCCTTCTTTTCAGCGCGCATAATACGCTCCTTTAGCCCCCTAATGAGCGGCAATTACTGTGTCTCTACGCCTAACGATCAGTGACGATCGATGATCCCTCTCTCGCGCGGAGGGCCCCCGCGTGCACGCCCTCCGTGAACCGGCGACCATTTGTTCGGGAACGAAACAAAGCCGGGCCGGTAACGCGCGATAACACCTCGTCGGTGGAGGGATCGATGAAGTTGCAGCACAGCACCTCTCTTCCCCCCCGTCCTTCTTTCTCCCTCTGCTCGCGCGCGTGGAAAGTCGTTCCTGTGCGCTCGTTGAAGAGGCGCACCGAGCCAGCGGAATATTAATGAAATGACGATTGATGCCAGCTAACCTCTATGTGTCTGCAATTACTCGTTAAATAGGAGGATGATTATTAGTAGGCAAGTCTTAAGACGTCTGACACTTAACGGCTGTACTCATTGGTACTCGGTTGATGCACGGCCGGCGCGCTAGCTCCGACCAAACACGTTGCACGAGTGCGCTATCAAGTTTTATAAATATGGTATGATCCATGGGGGGGAAAACGGCTCTGTGTATCGCACATCTGTTCCGCGTGACATGGAATATTTCTGCTCGGCTGTCATTGTTCTATCCAATCTTGTCATTAAAAGACAACACGTACGCTTGTTCGTGTTGTAATTCGCGATCGTTAGGCCGAGGGATTGCGACGCCGGGAACATATTGCTACACCCGACCGTAATTATGGCGAACTCGTTTCGCCAGCCGAAGCATGAATGAGCACTCTCTCGATGAATGATCTCGCATTTACACGTTCAAGGCTGATCGAATCGTACCGACGAGACAATGGCTGGCTTCCGATTCAGCCGAATGCAAATAATAATGTTTCGTACGAATTCGAAATTCGCTTTCGTTCGGCACTGATTCCGATCGGCCACGCGAGCGCAATAAATCTCGATCGCTGGTCCAGAATTACAGCGCTCGCGTTTACGAGAGCATATCGATCGATCGTGCCCGCCTCACCCCTTCGCCCCCCGAACGTTCGGATTAACAGCCGGTGCTGGTGAAACGACAAAAATCCCGCGATGAAAACAAAATTTTATCGGGAATCGCCGGATGTGCCCGACGATTCTATTCGCGTATAATGTTATTTTCGTGTTTCCGTCGAATGATCGTATCCCTCAAATATAGATCCGCGTCACGTGAGCGGGCGTGATGAGAACGCCGCGTGTCACGCCGCTGCCAATCTCGCTCCCGCTAAGAGAAGCGGACAAAAGATCGGCCCGGCAACCGGGGAGCCTTGACTGCCGGGAGTCGTGGCGAAGGATACCCGGGGACCGGCCGCGTACCCAAAGCGGAGGTGTGTCCGTGCGGAGAGACGCGGCGTACGCACGTCACCGGACGATTCCACGTACAAATCGATATCATCGTACGAATTAGTAGCTTGCGGTCCAATATCTCGCCCTAATATTTCGTACCCAGACTCCTCCCTCGCCCGTCGTGCCGCGTGCACACGCACACGCACACGCGCGCACCCATTTCCGCGGCAAGTAGGTGCTCTCCTTTCGCACACCCCTCTCGTACGTTCGGGGGAACCCCCACGGCGACGGCGTGAAAACAGGCATCCGCACGCTTGCCGGTCCACTCACGGACCCGTGAAACAAAAAGCGATCCCGGCGGAAACAAGTGACAGCTGGCCCGCGCACGTCAATTACCTATTTGTAACCTCTCGGCCCCCTTCGCCATTCCGTTTTCCTAGGAGCCGCGTCTTGCGAACGCGTCTAATTACTTGCCGATGGACAGCCACGGCGAGGCTCCGGGCTCCTTTGAGAACACGTCAGACCCCGGGACGGAAACGTTGGTCGCAGGCGAGCCTTTATTAGCGAAACACGAATTAGTCGTGCCGGCGCGGCATTAAATTGCGGATTGATAACAACTGAAATTAACCAACGCCGACGTGCGCGGCATTTTAAATCGGCGCGTGCCAGTAAACACGTTACGAATATAAGCGTGACGTCTATTATGCATACCCCGTCCTTCGAATTAATCAGCGTCGAGTTTTAGACCGCGCTCCGCGCGCGAGAACTCGAGTGCACGCCGAGCAATTTTGCCGAGCACTTAATTACGCCCCGACACTCTCCGTGTCCTTATTAAATCCGCGTTTCCTCCCCTCCCCGCCTCCCCCCCCGTCTTCTCCTCTTCCTTCTCCTCCTGCTCCTCCGCCGCCGCCGCCGCGCGCTTTTCTGCGATCGCGCTCGCGAGATCGCGAACGCGGAATGCCCCGGTGCCGTCGCGCTCGGCCGCCAGCCGCCATCAATCACGTTACCTCGTAACAACCCCTTGACAAAAAGCTGCCACGCGAATTGCGCGGCCACCCCGAGGGGCGATACGCGGTGGTAATACCCGAGTTCTTTTTCATCGCTTCCTGAATATCGCTCAGAATGTCGAAATACGGAATCATTAGTAACGACCGCGCGCGCGCGCGCGCATACGATCCCGGGCCGCGATTCCCGTCTCTCGCTCCTCGCCACCATTCCTCCTCGGGCCGGCCCCGCTCTCTGCCCCGGCAATCTATCACGAAGGGCTCGTGCGAGCAGGTGTCATGGCAGTCTGGCCGCTAATGATCCTGGACATCCAACGTGGAATTAATCATTGCCTTTGTCTCTACTGCTTTTTGCCCGCTACGCGGCCCGCTCTCGTCGCGGCTTTTCGGCGGTCCACTCTCTCTCTCTCTCTCTCTCCCTCGGCGAATCGCGTGCTCGCCGCTCTTTGGTCATTATCGTCGTTAATTCGCCAACCAATGCTCCTCGGGCCCCGTTCCCCAGTCCACAATGCTTCTCGATGACGAACGCGGCTTTTCGGCAGGACCGTCATCGATTCGATCGCTAACGACACACACACACACACACACACACGCGCGCGCGCGCGCGTACACACGCCAGGATAATTAATTGATTACACGAAATCATTTTTAACGCCGGGCCGTCCCCGTAACGCGACTCGCGCTCCGACTTGTGTTAATTCCTTGATACGTTCCGTATCCACCCGCGTCGAATCGTGGTAATATTAAATTTATGCGTAGCGTAACTTCGAAACTGACAGCGACCTAATAGACAGTGTTGGTGGCCTTAATGTTTCCCGTCTGCGATCCATAGGTTAAGTTGATTTAATAAGAGTCTCGAATGGCGCGGAGGCAGCATTATTTATAGGCTCTTGCCGCAGCGACCGCGGGAAATCGAACGGTCCGCGAGATGCGACTCTTGTGTGTGTGTGTGGGGATTACGATTTTTCTCTCCCGCGAAAATATTCCGCGCCGCAATTTTCTCACGCCGCTTCCCGGCGCTTCCCGAAACGGGAGTTCCGCCTGATTCGTCGTCGCACATCTGTCGTCCATCTGCGGGCGGGCATTCCCGAAGCCGCGGGCCCGCGCGGCGCGGCGGCGGCCGCGGGACATTTTTCGCGGCGGAAGATTGCGCAACGCGATGACATCCGCGTCTCCGTCCATATTCCTTTCTCGTTTAAGGTCATCAAGATAACGGCGGTACCGCACTGAGTGACACTTGACCGTGACTCGAAGAAGAAGGTACCGGAAGGCATGTAGTAATGATTCGAAAGGACGTGCATCTCGCGCGTACCGGGGAGACTTCACGCGACCATAAATCCTGCCGCCGTCTTTTCTGGACGCTGATTTAAGTTTTATGCAAAAATCCCCGCGCTTCCTCCAGGTGCCTACGAGAAATTATTTCCCGAGGCGACACGTTGTTTAACCAAACATAAATCCCCGCGATAGGACGAATGGATAAATCTTTGCGGTGATGTTTTCTCTCTCATGAGAGAGGATGCACGCTTCATTTTACGAGCTCTCTGAAAGAAAGGCACACGTAAATAATATTTTATTTATAAAGCGAATCGTGTACGAGCGGCGAGAGAAAGCGAATAATGATGTGATATTCACGGCATCGCGTCGCTACAGAGTACAAATCTCGTTAAACAAAAGAACGCGCGTGTGTGGAAGCGTATCCCTTCCACCGTTCGTAGTCACTCGAGTAAAAAGAAAAAAAAGAGAGGGATGGAGAGAGAGAGAAAAAGAGCGCAGTCGGGGTCTCGCCGTTCACAAAGGAAGGAAGTAACCGGCATCGCGAATCCTGATGGAAGAGAGAACAGGTCCAGAGGGTTGGGGTGGCGGGAGGGAGTGATAGTGGTGTGGCGGCGGGAGGTGGCAACGCAGACGGGATTCTGCGTGGAAACGCAAACAGCGCGGGTCTCTAATACACCGGGGACTTTATCAAAATCTGATAACTTCAGAGGCGAAGGCAGCGCCGAAAGAGAAGAGCCGGGAACACGCTCGAGCTAAGCCACCCCCGAAAAGCCGGCAACGCGGAGGGGTTGCCGAGGTGGTTATATTCCTTCCCTCTCCCCTCGCGCCCCGCCTGGCCGTAGACGCCCCTTAGGAAGCCTCGAGTTTCGCGCTCAGGCTGCGTTCCGAGTTCCCTTGGACGTAACGCGAACCGGTACGTCTGTATATACGCGCGAGGATTTCCGCGCGTATCCTCGATTTCGAACGTGTTTGCAAGTTGCTGCGTAAACCCTCCCGCGCTTACATAATTAATCGCGACGCGGCCCTACCGCGAATGTATCGAAATAAGTAACGAGATTTGCAACGCGAGCCTAATAAAGGATAGCTAGCAATTGAAAGAGTCACACTTCGTAGACGTTGAACGCTGAGACGCTGATCCTTGAAGCGGCGATTATTCCTCGATCAGCGTCAGTTTGGTAATTGATTGTGCCGCCGTGTCTTCGACCTCTACCTTCGCTATCCGTGTTTCACCGCAAAAACGCGACGGTACAGCGCTTACCCCGCCGGGGGTGGAGCGGCACAAGCGGGAACGTACCCGTTCCATTCTCTCTCTCTCTCTCTCTTTCTCTTTCTCGTCCCCGTAATATATAGCTCTTACATACACCCACACATAAATACTTTCGCACACGTAATCGTGCCGGCCTGGCATCCACACAGACGCCCGAGTAGCTACGTGCGAGCGCGGAGATTGCTCCGGGGCTTTCGGGGTTGAGCATATTGAATAACTCGCTCGCTGGACCGCGAAAATATACCGCGAGGCTGGCAGTATGCGGATCGACGTTTCTGAAAGGACCTTCCAGGATCCTCGGGGCGGGCACCGTATCCTGTCTACGTGTCTACCTAACCCACCCCCAGGTCAGGACGACAACGACGACGGCGACGACGATGCCGACAAATACGCGACATAGTAGATTCGCTCCGGCTTTGCCCTCATGTGTCAGAACTGAAAATGCACCACGGAGGGAATTTCGTTATGACGGGAGCTGCTACGTTCTTCGCGGGCGCCGACACGTGACGAAAATGAAACATTTGGGACGCGCATCTTGAGGACGCCCTTGCATCCCCCCCCCCTCTCTCTCTCTCTCTCTCTCTCTCTCTCTCTCTCTCTCTCTCTCTCTCTCTCTTTCTCTCGCGCCCCGAAACGCGGCGCAAACGACGGCTTGGATGGTAATAATCCCGGAAGCGCGTCTAAATTGCCGATCACATTGACGTAAATCGACGCAGAGATAACGCTGAAACGATCGGAAATATTTTATACCAATTTTTATTTTGCCAATGAAAGTAATAAAAACGGCATGGAAATTGCGTGAAATTTTCAGTATGGAATGTACTTATTTACCGGGATTTTACAGTCTGATCGTTGGCGGATTTTATCAATCGGGAATTAAGCTCTTTACAATGCGCGCAGGATGCCTTCCTCGTCGATGTTGTTCAGAATTCATAATTCGCGAATAAAAAGGGAATTGCCTAAAAGAGTGGAAAGTACGGCTGATAGATGGAAAAATGATAAAAAAAGCCGCTATTTTTTTGTGGATTACATTATTCAGCGTTTCGGAACTAACAACGATTGTAACAAACTGCGTTATCCAGTGATGCAAAATATCTCTTATGAATTTTTTAATGGTATGCTTTTTTCCGCGTCGCGGCTAATGAACGCTACCTGTACTCGGTGACCGAGTTATTAAATATTGGAAGCACGTAACAAAAAGCGCAAAAAGCCATTTCGATATAAATATGAATTGGATGCGGAGAAAAATTACAGGGAAAAGTCCTCCATATAATGCCGGATATAATTGCATAAAGCGTATAAATGTGTCTAAAAATTATCCGAAATAAAAATTATCAAGTTCGGTTTTCGCGCGCCTGCGCGCGCGGACGCGATATTAATTCTGCATAATAGAAATATTATAAATAAATAATTATGCTATATTTGCGTAATTGCTTATTTACGATATTTCTCCATGATATGGTTAGTAATTAGTAATTGCAAATACGGTATTGTCAGTAACAAATAATGGTAAATGCAAACCAACAGTAACGCGACGTTTCGAGCAAAGTGACACCAGTCCGCGTTGCAACAATCATTATCTCCACTTCTCAAATATTATGAAACAATGGCATATTGTGTGCGGAATCCGCGTCGAATTCCGTACGCAGGTCGATCCTCTCCGAAAGGAGATGCGGGGTCCTCGAGAGGCTCTCTCTCTCTCTCTCTCTCTCTCTCTCTCTCTCTCTCTCTCTCTCTCTCTCTCTCT
>NW_011967223.1:2174031-2229728 GCF_000949405.1 Vollenhovia emeryi | reverse complement strand
CCCTATGTCTATCTAGATGTACACAGCCGAAGACTCTCCGTCCCGAGATTCGATGGATTACGTGCAGGAAAATGTGGCTCGGGGCCAGACACAGAATGTCATTACGTCGGGTAACGATAGGTACGTCGCAGCCATTGTTGGATAGCTTCAGTTGAATATAGAGCCGCGAGATCGTGAGACTAACGTAAGCGATTTCTTCCTTGTTTTTTTTTAACCGTTTTGTATTATTTAAACAACGACGGTAGATTAGCACGCAGAATTTTGCCGTCACATAAAGTTCAGCTTCCTCGAGCAAAACGCCTTTTGTCTCTTCTAATAATAATAATAATTTTCTGAGTCTCGAACGGCGTTTCCTCGGTTGGTCGAATCACGTTAACATTTCAATGACGTTCTCAAGAAAATTGCTGTTTACTTTTCGCAATCGCTCGATGTAGACGTAAACGTTCTCGGAAATTATTTCACAAATTTGCGTAAAATGACATTTCGATCGCAACGCTGCGTATGAAGTATGCGTACATTGCAGCGGCGTTTCTAGCGACGCGATTCGTCATCACGCACAAAGAAATTCTGGTACAGTTTTCATTCGATCTTATCGCGTTGCATAATTTGAGAGAATTATGCAATATTGTGTTCCGCTTAATAAATCTTGTGTTACGCGTATTTTCTCGCGACGGCAAAGCAACAACCGAACACGAGAACACGATCGGCTTGCGTCAATGACGCAACGTGCGGGCTCTACTCCTACGGTGATTATGTGGCAGAGTTATATAAACATTTTCTTACATTTTGTATGAACGCGTGACCGCCGTACGACGGTTTAGAGACAATGCACGCTCGAAACGTATAATCTTTACCCGCTGCGCGAGCTCATCAAGATCAATTAGAGCAGTATGGTCGAGCCATCGTCGACCGTTAACGATATATCAATTACAGCGTTAGACGTAGGTAATGACTATTAATGACTTCATTCAGAGCGCAATAATTACACGATATACGTCCGCGCACATAGGGACAGATCTAGGTCGACGCTATTTTCCACGGGAGAATGGCAGTTTTTATCGAGCTCGGGTTATCGAAACATTCATCCTGATTTACGATCGAAATAACGCACCGGCGCGAAATGAATTAGCACTTTAATCCGCCAGAATGTTGCGTGTCACTTGCAGGCCCGTGCTCCGTTATCGATATGAGGAACTCGATACACCTATTCGACTTAACGTTGAACATGATTCTTCGCCTGCATTTCAGCAGTCGGAGGATATAAATTGATTCTTGCGTAGCAAAAAGTGTTCGAGACAGCGGTGGTTTTAGTTATCCATTTAGTTACGAATATAAATCGAGAATTCTAAATCATTTTGTTCGTCAGACGCCCAAGTGCTTTTTGCATATTTGCATCGGTCCCTCTTATTTTATTGTGTTTTATTGTGGAAAGGCACAGGTGTTTTGTCTCTTTGACCTAAAAGTCATTCAATTATCTTTCAACGTTCATTTAGATGTTTTGTTAGATAAACACTTTTTTCCCCGAGAATCAAAAGCGCGATGTGCGTTCGGTAACATCGCGCATGCAAGGTCGCGTGTTCGAGATGTGGAAAGTTGCCCAGGATTCCCGAGGAAGCAATAGCGAAAATGTTCGGGTAGGTCTCTTACTCATAAATCACACCGGGAGCAACATCCGGTACGCGCGTTGAGACCACTCGAGGTTTCCTAACGAGAAGGAAGGAAGAGGAGCAGCTCACGGCATAGAAAACCCACCTCGAGTTTCCCTTTTATAGGCAAATAATGGTGGCGTCGGGCGATAAATAGCCGAACAATACGGCGGGCAGACCGTTACCTGCTCGCAACGGAGCCGCTCGTGTCGAATCGAATTGAAATGACAGGTGGTAATTCCCAACGAAGACTCCACTTCCGTTTTTCTACAGTCTGCACTTTGCCGATGATCCCTTAATAACGACCAGCCGTGATTCGGTGGTGAAGGAATTCATCCCTTTCATAATCCTTACATTATTCGGACACGACGTTTTTCTCCTTTTTTTTGGTCAACTGGACGATTTTACATGATCCCTCGAAACGGTAAATGCCCTCATTAAACGTCACCTTTCATCTCAGATTTGAAATCGATCGCGGAATCGAAGAAATATTTAAATAGAAAATAAATCGAAATACGGCTCGATTCCTAACAGAAATCACCAGGTCAATTGTTGGCCAGTTACTTGTTTCCACACTGGTTTATTTCTACTCGGATATTTGTATGAGCATATAGACTGTATATTAGCACAATAATGATGTGAATTGTTTCGAGAAGATAATTATTTCTATTTATACACTCTGTTTATTTTTGACATAAGTAATAATCTGTAACAAGGCCGTTTTCTCTCGAGGCTGTTATCTTAGAAACGTAATTAATCGAAGAATGTGATATTCGATAACGAGAGACAAAAAGATACATTCGCGTGATATCCCCTTCATTTTCCCGCACAAAGACGGAGAGAGAATCTGAGACTGATTCAAATGCTATTTTAAAGCTATCCTGGACTTCGGCGTTTGAGTATATCATCGTATGGAGGGATAGGGAAAGAGACGAGGGGAGAAGGAGAGGGAGAGAGAGAGAGAGAGAGAGAGCGCGATGTCAAAACACAATTTGAAAGACGTAATTCGAAAATCGTCGTTCGCCCGACGGCAGCGACCCTCCGTCGGACGTCAAAATGAAATTATGCGACCCTCCACAACGGGGACCTTGGGGCAGGCACAAAGGCTCGTTTGCCGAGGACACAGTACAACAATCTGTCTAAAGGGACCTAAACCACTAATCGTTTCGCGATTAACTTCCATTAAACGCTACTTAATGAACAAAACTTTCCTTCTATATCGTGACCAACCGCAGACGGTCTCCAAGATGTTCTTGCGTATGAATCGAGTTCTTCGTTTTGATCCTATGGAATATTCTGTTCGCGTACTTTGTAAAACGATGATCGCGCCGGTAAGAATTGCGATAATCGGCAAATGTGCGGCTCAACGTAACCAATTATTAGTATTATAGAAAGATCTCGTATTGCGGTATTGCGAAACGAATGGTATACAAAACGTATATGGTGACAAACGATTTTCCGAACTATACGGACTGATTGTTTAGCCACGTGTTACCGTGAAATGGAGAATACCTTTTCTCTTCTTTCCGTAAGATTCTTTCAGGTCTGCACTTTTGTGTGACCAACGATTAAATGCAACGGTTTGTAACATTCAAGAACTCGCACATGCATATCTCTAACATTAAATGGTTATCATATATCGCCGTAATGATTATCTAACACTTTCGATATCGTGGACTCAATAATTTACGCTGTTATTAATGAACCGGCGCTCTCGTAAGAGCACACGTGTATGTGCGAGTATTCGCGATAATTGTTTGTTGATTTAGCGCGTATTTAACGACACTGAAGGAGATTTAAACATGCGCGAACACCAGACATCGAGCAGAGTATACGGAAAATATTTCATTGTCCCGAAAAGTAAATATATTCCATCGCATTCATATAAAACGTACTTGATTAAAATCGTGTGTGTGTGTGTGTGTCGATCTATTTATCTTGCGAAAAGAGGATATCGCGATTTGAACGGGTTTAACCATTCGCAATTTGACAAGTTGTTTGACAGGATCGCAACGGAAGTGTGATTTTTGTCGTCCGGTACGATTATTAATCCTCTCAGTAATTTGCCCTTTCCGGTTAAGGAAAAGAACGGTGGAAAATAGGATTAGATTTACGACACACCTGTTTTTCGCTGCAGCAGCGCGATCCCTCTGCCTTCTATTCTTGAACCAATTTCCAACTTGCGTCGGCGTGAGTCCCGTCGCTGCGGCCAGCTCTCTCTTCTTTCCCGGATTCGGATAAGGATCCTGGAGGTACCATTCTCGGAGCAGCGACCTAGTCCTCTCTTTGAAGCAATGCGTTTTCTGCTCGCCATCCCAAATCGTCCTTGGTAATGGGAATTTCTTCCTTACGCGATATTTGTCCACGGGACCCAGCGGTCGGCCACGAAGTTTCTCGGCCTCCTGGTAATGCGCCTCTAGCCACATCGCCTGTAGCTTACCGTGAGAGTCCTTGGTGAACTTGTGCCTCTCCAGTATCGCGTAGAGCTCCCGATAATGTCCCGAGTGAAACGCCACAATGGCTCGCGCTCTGAGAACAGCCTCGCTTTGATTCAATTCCTGAATGTTGGGATGAGCGACCGGAAGGCTCCATAGAAACCTGGCCAGCCTCTCGATGTCGCCGCTTTCTTCTAGGGTTTCGCAAACCGTTGCCACTTGGCTGACGGAGAAAGATAAGGTTGGCAGGGCAAGATACGGGCAAGGTACAAGCGGACCGTTCGCGTTTGGCGGTGTGGTCCCAGCGGCGGACATCTTCCCGAAACGGGGTGATTCTCTCGGGATACACCAATTTTGACTTAAGCGTAGTTTGTCTTCTCGGAGTATCGATGTCACCCGGTCTTGTCCGGGATTCAGGAAGCACGCGGCTCCGATTTATGCTTGCTCTTGGACCTTCTCATGATTCGCTGGAGTCACGCGCGGTACGCTCGTACATTACAAACGGACGTGACGGTCACTGGATGATTAGCCACTTCACTATCGACACCACAGAATTCTAAGGTTCAAAAGTACAAACGGATCAGGTGTTGTGACATTTGGAGAGAGACACGACAAGTTACAATCTCTTATGAGGTGAGAGAATTGCCCGAAAAACAAGCGCCTCTATTTCTGCAGGTACTAAATTTTGAAAGCCCACATTAGCGATTCTCTCCCTCTCTCCCCGTTCTCTCTATCTCTTTCTCTCTCTCTCTTGCGCGCGTCGCGACACGTCACTGATTAATTTCGAAACAATCCCCGAAAGGTGGCACGTGGCAACGTCTAAATTGGAGCAGGATCGCGTTGTGAAGAGCTCCGATGCCCATTGAAGATCGCTGTCAGGTGGGTTCGCGCGACCGTTCTCCAGGTCGCTCAGGTAACACCCACTAGGCCAGGCGCGCTGACGCTCTTCCACGTCGTGGGGATATCACGCGAGGCCGCTGTTGCCTGGATCGTATCGGATAGCAAACTGGTTTCGTTTACAAGCCGGCATCTCGGCACCGGCCCTACCCAGCATGATACGTTTGTACGCGCCCGTTGCAACCGGGCTGTCTCGCTGGCGCTCTAGACCCTACCTCTACCTCTCTGTCTCGCTACCTCCACCACCGTCCAATCTTCGTATAAGGGAACGGGCGAGGAAAGGAGACGGCGATAGACGGCATCGGGGGGTCCGATGCACAGACCACGCCTACGAGGTACACCGGGATTGGCCGGATCCCATCCATGTAGCCATGGTAACCTTTCTTCGTCCTTCCGTTAGGCAGCATAGGGAGCTACAGTTGTGTCGGTTAATTATCCCTTCCACGTATAGCCGGGCCGGTTATGCGATCCCCACCGCGAACGTTCTTCCACCACCATCGGCACCCGCGGCACCTCTCACGCCTTCCCCTCCCCTTTCCGACGGGCGGAAAGGAAGCGAGACGAGGAGAGAGAGAGCGATCGATGTATCCCGCAGAATGTGGGACGGAGAGGGTTGATAGCTGCCCGCGTAGAGGGGAGGAACGACATGATCCCATGAGCTGCTGCTGTTCCTGCCGCCGTGACGCCACTGCTGCTGTTGCTTCTGTTGCTGTGATCTCGCGACGAACTGTTTTCGACGTTGGACTCGGTACCCGAGTGATAGCTGGATAAGATTGATAGGCTGCCAGCCACCCGCTCTCAGACTAGGGCGTTTACATATTTCACTTACTTTTAGTTCATTCTTCTGTCGCGGGCGAATTTCTCAATGTTTCGTTCACTGATTTCGCTTCATTACATTTATTACTTGCTTGCCAGATATTTTCTTCTAATATCGCTATTCTTCGTACGACGATTTAGTTCACGGAGGATATTTTATTATCGAACTAACAAGTTCAGTTATAAGAAACAATTATGTTTCTATTACTTGAGAAATTCAAGTAGTATTTTCGCAGAGTATTGATCAGAGAGTATGTTCAACCCTGTTGAAATGCGGCCTCGTCAAGATGGCCATTGCTAAAGTATAACATTCAACTTCGGTACGAAGAAGTCTTATATTTATAATCGCGTAGCTCTCATACCTCAGACAGAGCGGCGACAGAAGTTAGCGTATTGAAGAATCGAGGGCGCGCGACGGCGCCGAAGGAGTCTCCGTTTTATCGAACGCGCAGCCACCGCAGAGGCTTTAGTTCCGCGGTAGATATTCTGATTTTACTCTACTTTAGCCGTCTCAACGTAGCCCAACGAATTTGATTTTAAACCTATAACCCGTACACGCGGATTCTAACAATTTATTATCTGTAAGAACTCGCGTGCATGAGAGGATTCAATTGTTACAAATAAGATTACTCGAAAGTAGTCTAAAGGTCCGCCCGGAAACTCTTATACGACGTTTGAACTTCAGGAGCGCAACTGAAAGTGTAATGACTTTATTCGCGTGAGAAGTGCCAGATGTAAACATGTATTTTCTGTTGTAACAGTTTATCAGTGGAAAATATTAAGCATTGCTTAACTTGATGACACATTTCGACCGAAATAATCATATCTACAAACGACCGTTAAATCCCTCGATCGATTCGTAGTGATGAAAAATTAAATGTGGTTTCACAGTGGCGGATGACTCCTTCCGATTGCTCTCGTTTACGTTACCTCGGTGGTCGTTCCGTTACATGACCGGCAACCGACAGCGGCTGCGATTGGTCAGGGTTAAATCGGATTACGGGGGGTGAGCGAGGGATTACCTTGAGTTTTTCGAAAGACACTATCCTACCACCGACTATGGCAGTCGGATGCTTTCGTATTTTCTCCTGTCGCGATCCGTCATCCATCCGTCTACGTGACGTCCGACATTTGTTGTTTCTATACCTGGCATTGTACTTGTCCCGAAAATTAATATTATTATAACGTTCCGCTATTATCCCCTTTGCCTAACCTTAAAAGTTCATTGAACAGATTATAATACATTTGTGTGTGCGGTCATGTTTCTTATTTAGTTTTTTATATTTTTGCGTTATTTTAATGCGCTTTGTGAAAAAGTTTATTTTCTTTAGCGTAAATTAATATTCCGAGTAGACAAAACGCCCTTTTTTTCGTGCTTCAACATGCATCTATTGAAAACACGGATGTGATTGAAAATACTTTATTACATGTGTCAACCATGCGGCTTTTTTTTTTTAAAGCACGCGTGTACACTTATTCTATATTTAGAGAGTGCAGTTTATTTGCACGGTCATAACTACATATTGGTGGATCTATATCGCGTGTGATCAGCACGGTGTCGCGTTTCGAGCGATCGGTACAGATTTATCAACAATATTCAAAGTGCCGAAAATTATAGCGCTGCAAAGGATCAGATTTGACGTTTCAAGCAGGTCAAAATCAAAACAGATGTTGCTATATTGTTCGCAATTTAAGTCAGTATTTTTCTGACATATATATTTCTTCTTTGTAACGTGATTGCTGTAAAAAGTGACGCGTCTAATGGATGAAAATTAAAGAAAAATTTCGAAGATTTCGAATCGCTCAAAAGTCGCACAACAATCACTGCCCACGAATTTGTGCAGCGAACAGGTAATTCGCAACTTCTATCCCGAAATTTATCCCCCAAAAAGTGATTGACGTCTACACATGATAGCGCTGAAATATCTGCTATGTGAGTGAAAAGTAAATGAATGAAGATAATGTAGTCAAAATATTTTTAAAGGCTTTGCGTACACAATAAGCACAGGCAATGGCACATGTGTAGTGGATTCTCATCACTAGCAGTGACCGGTACGATCACGTACCGGTAAAATGGGACATTGTGGATAGCGCGCCATTGTATTATCCGTCAGCCGATGGTTTCTGTCTACATATTGTTGCACAGACAATTGACGTCTGAGATTCTTCCCATTTATCTCTCGCAACTTGAGGCATTTTTATCTCGGACGAAAGTGCAGCGCGGACAAAAGTATGACTGCGGTTTTACAATATTGTTTCCAACGACATATACGTGCAATATAATTAATTCTGTATTAGTATTAGTTGTGAATAGCGCCAGAGATAGGATCTATATAAAAGTCCGCGTGCAATTGCCAGATGTCAAGGCCCATGAAACGATGCATAATGCATAAATGCGATCGTGAAAGTGGCCGAGCTGCAGCGGCCGGTAGTAGCAGCCGCAGCAGCAGCAGCAACAGCAGTAGCAGCAACGACAGCAGCAGCGACGGACAACTCCAGCACTTTAATGGTGTCACACCGTCGAGTCTTTAATGATCTCTCGGCGCTCGCGCCCGGTGCGATTAATAAACGCGCAATGGACAGATAGCGAAGGTCGTGGTGTACACATGCCTACGGGATACGGACTCGTCGATAATGGATTACGGTCTCGCGCGGGATATAATAGAATATCGGGCGCGGAATAGCTCACAGATAAATGTCGCGATAACGACAGGTAGGCCGCGGGTATTACACCGCTCCATCATCCATCCCACCCTCGATTACGCGGATCGATCTATCGCGTGCAGGGGTCGTTTGTTTGCCCGACCCGCGGAGGTCTTCTCCCCAGAACAAATGATTCCGTCGCATGGCAGCCATTTTACTTTCTCGCCGTGTTTCTTTCGCGTTTCTTCTGCCTTCCTCCATCGCCGTACCCGCGACCGTCTTTCCTCCTCGCCGTAGCATCGTGGCGCCGATTTTCACATGGCGCACGGGGTTCGTCGTGGCTCTAAGCGGAAACATTTGTCGACCTTACGGGATGCGAGAGAGAAGGGGAGAAGGAGAGACGGTGCTGTGGGTGGGTATTGTGGCGAGACCGGGCGAGGTTGTGCCTTCCATTGAATTCCTCATCTGGCGGCGGCTATTACTTTCCGCGATGAGAACTGTCAAGAGGGAATCGTTACACGCCGGTAGATTAATCGCCACTGGGAAACCGAGGAGAGGCGGTCGCGAACCCTTGTTCCTGCGCCCGTGACGCGTCTGTGTACGTGAACCCGCGTTTTACACGGCTTCGCGCTTATCGTCGCCACGTACGTAGACGTTATCGCCGCTGTCATCCAACCGATTACGCCGCATCGGCTGCGCGACGGAATGCCAGGCTGCGCATTCTTGACTCTCCCGGCGGATTAGAAGTGCGGTTCGCCGCCTGAAAGCGATGAATGTCTCTAAGTAACGCAACCAATCCGCATGCGACCTTACGCAGCACGCGCGAGCGACGCGGTAATTGCGTGTCGGGTTATCCAAAAGTTAAAAAGAGATATATAATTGCTTCGCGCGCTTCACGGATAAGCAGGATCAAGGAAATTGCGTGGATACCTTGTAAACCGCGTGAACTTATCAAGTCCGACGTGGAAAGCGCGGGGGTCATTAGTTGAAATCTTTCAAAATAATAATAGTATAGGCATGGATTCATGTTCGCCAAGCGTCGGTCTTGTGCGAAATAAAGTGATCCTTGCTCTAGTTTACCGTCACAACTATATTATTTCAACGTTTTCGTTTCTTTTTTTCTCCATTTTTTATCTGAGCTCGAGTCCTTTTTTCTCTCGCCACTTTGTACTTTTACACGTATGTTATGCAACTTATTCGCCGTATTAATTTGGATTTTAATGCTCTTATTTAGCTATGCGATATTTCCGTTTTATCTTAAATTGTTACCCATTTTTTATCTGATCTTTTATTTTCAGGTTGCTTAGCCGTTATGGATGTTGCCGTTGCTCCTCGAGGAGGTGGACTTTCAACTATCCTGTAAGTTCGTACGCACATTTCTCTTTCTTTTGAAGAGACTTTTCTCGTTAATTCTACTAAATGTTTGAAAATGTTTTCTGATTCTATTGTCTTCTCTTGCTGGCGCTAGTATCTAAGATCCTTATGATTTATGCTCGAAAAAAAATGTGTTCCACCGTTTCTGTTCTAACGCAATTAGGAAAAGTGGCGCTTCCCTCGGCATTTGCCGATAGAGTTATTATACTATATAACCCGGTTTCGCGCTCGCGGATTTAAGTATATCATTCCGCGCGCAATCGTCGATTCCTCCGTGACGTTCCTCGTCGAACAACGTGTACATACGCGACGTCGATTATCAATTGATACCGCCGATATTGTGATCGGGAGCGAAACACGCGAACGGGTTGCGGCGGAATTATTTATCGGTCTCCGCGGGTAAACGGCTTACGGGTCGTAAAAATCGCCGAGCTCTGGCGCCGAGAGTGCAAATCGGCGGTGCAAGCAGGTCGATTTTATCGAACGTAAGCTTGCCATTGTATAATACGCGCGGTGCGCGCGTGTAAAGCTCTCTCTCGTTCGTGCCATCCGAGTATCGAGCTCGCACAGCGCTCGTCGGAGGCCCGTTGCAACGGGAACGTTGCCGGCAGAAGGGGGAAGGAACGAGACGTATCGTTGTGGGATAATCCTCCTATGCTCGGCGCGGACTACGGGTTGCCCGCGCCTAATATGGCGGGCTTTATTATTTAACGTGCGTCTAATGGGGAGTTTCTTGTCCCGCAGCCTCGTTGCGACGTATCACGCATTGTACGGGCTCGTGGTGGTCGCAGTTGGGTTTTGCAGTTGAGCGAGACCGAGCCGGGCTCTTTATGCTTCGTCGTGTTATCTTCTTTCTTCTTCCTTTTTTTCGCTTCCTCTCTCTCTCTCTCTCCCTTTTTTGCCTTATTCGAGTCGACAGGTTCTCTTTCGCGACATGTAACTGTACAATACGCTTACAACTACCCCGTGATACATTTCTGCGTGTGCCACTCTGCTTGTCGATTATTGTAATAGAAATTTCTATTACGCACTCGTAATTGTAATACCACGCTAGCTGTCTAATTTAAATGTACGTATTGTCACTTTGTGAATGCAAAGCTACGCGCGGTGGCAATCGGATTAAAGAGGAAAGCGCGACCAGAAGCTGCTTAGCTAATTCCATGAATCTGCTACGTGTGTACGCAATCTGTTTTTTTTTCTTCTTATATTCTCATTTGTACGAATTATTGTCGTCGAGACGCGGCGCTAAAGACAGAATCACCTGTCTAGTTAGAGATGAAGAAGCTACATTCAACACATTCACGTCGCGCCTCGCTGCATCCTCGAGAGGCACCCGGACATCACACTGCGGAACAGTTGTCCTATTATTTTCCCGACGGTCCTTCGCGCAAGTTGCCTCTTATCGGCAGCGATCTGCCAGCGGTACGGTGACGGTCTCTTGGAACAGAGCCGGCCGGCGGCGTACGGCGGCAAGTTGCCGTAGATCCGGCGGTCAACCAGAAATTCAGCAGTCGAAAAATCAATTTTCGGAAAGCCGCAGATCGCTCGTCGCACAGCGACCGGCGCCAGCGGGGGAGCGCGTGTTTACAGAGGATCCACTCGGTGTGCAGTCCCGAGGATGAAATTTAAGGTTCCGAAAGGAGGATGAGGAAGAGGAAGATTGTAGGGTTTCCGGGGGCGGGAGGGGGTGCAGAAAAACCCGACTGAAAGAGATTGGGGGAGGCGGCGACGGACCCGCTGGATGACGGGACTCATCTGCGCGATGGCGCCATGGCCATTTGTTTGTTTTACTTTTCTGGGCCAGACTCGGCTTCTATAACCCGACCGATCCTCCTCATCCCCCTCCCCTTCCTATAGACGTAACCGTGGGTTAATGAGGTCGTTAACAAGGGTTCCACTAATTCCGCTGTATCCTTAGTCGGAGGCTGCGTCTTCTCCCCTCGGAGATAATATCGTGCCTCGTTGCGGCCGCTAGTGATTTCGGAGCACTTTATAGGCACCACCGTGAGTATCGGGAGCGCGGCTAATGCTGCTGACTACGCTGGATTTTGTTTCGCCGGTGTTTGCCTCGCGATCGTAGTTAATACGCACGTGTCGACATCCTCGTGTAATTTAATAACGTAAACAGTTGCCGACGTTAGCGCGCGTGTGAAAAATCAAGCGGCTGAAAATCGAGCGACTAATCTCGTCGATGTCGAAACCGCTTTCCGCGCGAGCGTTTCATCGAGAGCTCTCTAATGGGATTAATTTCATTTGACTCGCCGAGACGAAAGCGCCACAGAGATTACACCGTCAACTTTCATCGCGCCCTTAAAAAATTCGATTGCGCGTCGATCCGCCGTGGAAAAATCTTTCGCCGCGCGCGCTCGTCAGAACGTTAAACGAGCTGACAGAGAAAATATAGTTGGCGCAAAGCGAATTTATTAAAAAATTTTTGCCCGCCGCCGCCGCCGCCGCCGCGCGCGCGCGAGCGCGCCAAGGCCCGCCCGTGCGTTCGTCGTACCACGCACATTTTTACCGCGGCGGGAAAAATCTCATCGCCCACTTTATATTCAAAATAGAAGAGATTCGCGCCGACAGGCTTTTCCAATGCTTCCCTCTCAGCTGGATATTCCTCGGGAGAGGCTGTGCTACACGTCGATTAAACGTTTCGCACATTTTCCGCCGCTCTTCCTCTTCCTTCCTCTCCTTTGTCTTGTTCCGTTTCTTCGCCCTTGATATTCTTCCTCTGTCGCTTTCCTATGCGCTTCGCTCTTTTTGACGCGCACACATTTTTCTCTCGCTTCCCACCCGTTTCCCCCCCTCTCGTTTTTTCCGTCTTCCGTGACACCCTCGATCTCTGTTGCCTGTCGCTTTACCTACCCTCCTTCTCCCGGCTGTCTCTTCACTCTACTATCCGATTTTGCGCCACCCGCTCCGCAGTTCTCCCTTGTTCTCCATCGACATCTCATTATTATTTTTCGCACGGTTTGCCACGCATGCCGTCGCTCGGACGGCCGATAAAATTTCCCGGGATATTGTGTTTGGCATTATCGCAATCATGAACGCGCACGAACGCCGCCCTCTCCGTAACCCTCTCCGTCCTCCCCCTCCCTCCGTTGTCCGTTTCCGGGGGTCGTGCGTACGCGCTATTCCGAATTTATATCGCGCTTTTAACAGCCGACGCCTCCGCCGTAATTTTGTACTCGCGCGCGCAAAGCCGGTCGACCAAAACGCCGCAGCAAAACGGCGCGCCGGCCGCGACATATGTGCGTAATGTTGAATTTCGCCCGAAATGCACGGGAAGAATGCACCGTAATGCGGCGATAATTCCACGAACCGTTGGCGATTTTGTGAGGTCCGCGGGGAATTTGCGTCCGGCAACCGACCCGTTCGTGCATAAGATACGTAATCACGGGGCAAATAGGCGTGAGGTGTATCGATGATTTTGTAGTGAGTTTATAACGAATTTACCCGCAGCAGAGAATTCTTCCCAGTTTGTTACGAAAAAAATATATAGCGGGGAAATCGCGTCGCGGCGATCATCGGTGGGAATCGGCATAAATGCGAATTCGGAGTTACGGTGCGCGGTATGACGCAGGAGTATCGTTTGGTATTTTACGATAGATAATTTAGTTTCTCCCTCTCCCCCCCTCTCTCTCTCTTGTCGCGGTAGTAGATTGAATCCGTACGAATTTGGATATTGTAATTTTTGGAAGCGCATTAATCGTCGCACAAAATGGAACGTCATCTGCAACATTCTGTGCGCGATCGCGCTGTATGATAAATATTTTTAATTTGACACTTGTGACGTGTGAATTGTGGGACTACGAACCCCCCACGTTTCCCGTGAATGAAGTCTATTGTCGCGCGCGATGTATTTTCGTGCCGCTATCTGTGCGGGACGGCGCAAAAAAAAAAAGTCACGCTCGCGACTAAATGCACTCCGTGACCGTTCTATTCCTGCTGTCTTCGGGGGTGGCGCTCGTCAATCTGTGGGACGTCAAGCCGCCGACTGCAACGGCGCCACGAAGAAGAAAACGATGATGAAGAAGCGCAGGAAGTGGCCGGGAACTCGATATCGCCCGCGGGGCAAATACGTTTCCTCCGGGCTGTTTGTTATGTTACATCTTAGCGAATGGGTGGCCTTTTAAAACGCGTCGTTGTCACTTTCGAGCACTGTAGGATGTCCTTTTTTCACCCTCGTAGGTGGGAAGGCGCTGATCCCACGGAAATTTGCCCGCCACTGCCCGGATTCCGACTCGCGAAACGATTCTCACCGGATGTATAGCTCGTAAAATGTCTTTCTCCGGTTTTAAAACTATTAAAATTTTCTCCAAAATTTCACGATCTACCGAAGTCTCTCTTCGAGATTTTGAAACGCTGAATAGTGTATACGATCGTTTTGTTTTCTTACTTTTCAACGACAATTCATTATATCTGGGAAAACAGGAAAAATGAAAGTTACCACGAAATTACCGTGAAATATTATTCTGCTATTTTAACTGCGGTATACAAAAGATTGAAAAAGATACCTCTCGATTTCACCAAACGATCCTTTAACATGTGCGGTTTGTGTAAAACCTGCGCAAGGATAGGTCCGTTGCGTCCCAGGCTGAGAATTTGGACAAGAGACAAAAAAAAATAGTAAATTATGAGATGGGAAGGATATTCTGTAGACTTTTTCCTGTAACGATATTTGAGTCGTAATTAGGGATCCTCGTGGTTTTGGGACCCTTGTAAAAGTGAAAAGAAACGGACGTGACTAACGCCGAATTCCAGGATTAGCGAACAGTCCTCCGCATTTTCTTCGTTTGCTTATGAAATAGGCAAAGATCATATTATTTACGTTCTCATTCTGAAGTTCAAGATAACGAAATTTTAATTTTCTCTAAACTAAACTATTTTTTTAACTGACTGTTCTCAAGGTGGTATCTTGTGTCATAAACACAATCTCCGTAGATTTTCGCTTTTCGGGGGAACAATTTGATACAATTTTTCTCCCGAATGCAATTTTTCATTTGCCTGAGAGCTCCAGAGGCGAAATGTTAAGAATCGAAAGAATTTATAAGAGAGGACATGGGTATTTGTTAATCCAACGTCTTGGTTCATGAATTATACAGTCACGTTTAGATCTTTAGCCCGTTTCAGAAGTTAGGAAAGTAGCCGGTCAGTATTTTTACACTCGACGAGCGTATTTCGTCCATTCACTATTGTGCTGCGGCGGATGGACGTTCAGTCGCACGGGACGAGATCGAAAGATCGAGGTATTGATCGTAAGCGGCTTGGTCTTGGGGCTCCTCCTTTGTGTCCACGATCGGCTATTGGCTACGCTTGTAAGTTCACACCTTGGCATAATCGGTGTGTCCCGACGAGCACATTTGGCAACTATTACGGCCGTGACACTTACACCCCACAGTACAGCCTTTCTTTCATCCGACGACCATTCAAAATACCTATACACACCACGGGAACGAGTGCCCTACGAGCCTAGATCATTGTCATATTTCACCTTGTTTCTCACTATCCGTCACATCTTATTTTACCTTGTTAATATGACAAGACAACGGAAATAAATACAGTGAATAGGATTAGTAACACTGAAAAAAACGATCTCGCAACTGCAGCAAACATTTTCTAGGTACGAAAAAATAACTATGATATATAAATGAATAGCCAATATTGCGAAATCGCATATGGTTTGTATTTCAATTTAAATAACAGAAACAGACTTTCTATCTAAACTGCCATTACGGAAAAGCGAAATTTCTAATGATTCAATTACTGATATACAGTAATTTTCTAGTAATTTCTAATGATGTAATTACTGATATACAGTAATTTTCTAGTAATTGTTTCGTTACTTTTTCGTAAGAGTGTTAGCGAATGTTAGGAAGAAAAGTCTTTCTGTGGCGCCCATCCATTATAACGTTTGATTGTGACACATAGACAGTTAGATTCCTTACAAAGATTGTTCTAGCTACGGTGCCGAAATTTATTTTTATCCAATGTGAATGATAAATATTTGGCCATGGAACCTAAACTTTCCAGAATGGTCAAATTTCAAAAAACTCTTATAAAGTTGAGCCATACGAAATAAAGGAGACACAACAGTTCGGTGCTATACGTATTTATTCTCAAATACGACTGACTGATATAGAGCGAACGCTCGCGAGGCCCGTGGCCCCCTTCCACCCCCATCTCCCTATCTCACTCTCCGTGTCGCACGCTCTCGTGCGATAAATAATAAACATAAAGTTGTTTAAAATGCCACGTTGTCCCACGATTACATAATTTTCAGGGTAAATTTTAAAAGAAAATCCGTGTAGGAATCTACCTGTGTTAGTAAGATATTTTTTGAGTGAATAGTTTCATCAGGCGTTAGAGCTTAGAAACTTCAAACCAATTATTTCACCGAGTAACTTTGACACGCGGTGCGCGAACAAAGTCTCTCGCTCTTCTTATATATATATATTTATAAATAAAAAATGAAGTTTCCCTTTTAGTAACAAATCGTTGCGTTATATGTAAATGTGTAACGGGTGGGGTAACGAGAGGTCCTGATTTACTATTTAAATCCTCATCCCGCGAGAAACTTGTCGAACTCTTACGTGCGAAAAGCCTTCTGCTTTTCTTTAGCTGTCCGCACGCACTCGCTCGCTCATTCACGCACTAACACGCGCGCATTAACGCGTGTGTAGTGTGCAGCTCGTATATGGGGGGTTCCATAATATAAGTTCATCGCGGGCGCGCTGATGCGTACGTAATCCCGTGGTGCTTACCGATAGCATCACCAGGGTTTTATTTTCATTATTCATTTGTTCGGCCTCTCCCCATAGACGGGCCCGGAGAGCTTACACGTATAACCCCATGTTTCTACGTCGGTTTAATCAGATAAAACCCTGCCGGCGAAAATCGGCGGGCGCTCCGCGGCATGCGGCGGCCGTTTTCGGTCGACGCGACGCGCAAAACGTGCGTTTGGACACGGGCCGTAAGTGCAATACGGTTTAACGTGTAACGAAGACAGATGTCCGTTACGTATATTGATATGGTAAGACCCTGTCACGCGTGTCGTCAGGCATCGTCGATGAGTCGCTGAAGAGGGTCGCGTCAATTATTTGGCGACAACGCTGTTGCGAGATGCGGTTGGCGCATAAATTGAAAATTTCTCATTAAATTCTATGTAATCAAAATCATCCCGCATGTCTACTGCATCGTATAATATCCTATTATCGAACGTGCGAAATAAAGCTCTTTCTCGCGATCGATAATTATTCGTTGATTACGTTAATTGATTCGGTGTGATATTAAGCGCGATATTTATGCGGGGACTTGAAAGTAATTGTTGCTGTATATCATGCGGTATAACGCGTGCGAAAGTTACCTGTTTACGGGTGTACGCTCGCAGCCCGTGGTTTTTTTCCGCGTATACACGCCGCGGGACTTCATCAAATTCTTTAATTACCGAGTGAAGGATGATGTAGGAAGCGTGAGAGTCGCCGCCGGAAGGGCGGGAGAGAAGAAGCGAGGAGAAATAAGAGGAACGTAATTAAGGGATTAGCTTAGTTAATGCAGACGCTGGCTTAACGAATCGTAATGTAGAGGGCTGTTACAAAAATATGTTTCGCCGAGCGCCAAGTCGGCCGCGCTTGATTAACGAAGTGCATGTCTCGGGAAATTTTCCTGTTGTTCAGAAAAACTTACGTTCACGTGTACGTATATATATATATATTAAAAAAGGGTAAAACCACATGCGTGCACCACGCTTACATCGGTACGGCGTGCGGAGCGCCTTGATAAATGGTGATTAAATTAGAAGCATGCTTCATGCATGAGACATATTTTTCATATATTAAAACATTAATATTTTATTAAATAGAGGAAAGTCCCCTGTTATGAGATAGGATTCTTATGTGTGCGATAATAGGCTTCCAACGTCCAAATGCAATCACAAATTTTTTTTCGCAACGATTACACGATCCAACAACCAATTTTCCACTAAACAGATTTCACTCCAGGGGCAATAAATTCATGATGGAACCAACAGACGATGCCTATTAATTTAGCGGAAACTCCGCTGTATCGTATTAGGAGCCTATCTCATAATAGGGGACTTTCCTCTGAATGTAGTTCGCGATATCTGTTACAATTTGAGCGAGGTAAAAATTGAATTTGACACGGTCTGTTGGTGCTGGATCTACTCGACAAAATGCTTATACAAATCCGTTTGGTTCTCAAGCGCAGAGGGATATTGGTTGTCCCTAGGTGTCGATATATATCGCTTGGCTAAATACTCGGGAGCGAGTATCCCCGGGCCGTCATCGGGCACGAGCAATATCGCCCACGCTGTTTTTCCAACAAGACGCCACTGCAGCGGTTATCCGGGCGTCTTAAGACCCGGGGATAGAATCTTCTCCGCGGGCCCGAAACACGATATTCCCCGACATGGTCTGCCCACGTGTTTCGCATTGACCGTTAAAATTCGCCTCCGCACGCTCTCGCGATCTGTCTCGTGTGCTGGTAGGCGGTGTATTATTTTTCCACCGGCTCTCGCCAAATTGGCTTGCACGGAATCTCGAATTACGGACATTCGACACCGTGAGGAGCGTAGAACCTCTATCGTTCGTTCATTCCTCCTCCCCCTCCCGGCATCGAAATCTACCCCTCGTTCCCCGTGGTCCATGCCCGCTCTCCGGTACGGTACGGTGGAAAAAATATTCCGCAATGTTCAATCGCTTTACTCGCACTCCGGCTGGAAAATGGTGCGGAGTTCTCGCCAGTTCAAATTGATGTTCCGGTGTATAAAAAGATATACCGTACGTGTTCGGAGAGCAGCGATGTTTTTCTCGTTAATAGAGACTGAATTAAGTCCGAGACAAATGTGATTTTTCAGATAAACCGAGCTAATACGTGAAATAGTGGTGCAAACCGCTGCGTATAAAGAAACATTTTTTTTAATTGAAACTTTTACGGGAATTTTGGTACAATTCAAAATCGTGTTATGTCTTTTAAAAAGCAACGAAACTTCCTATCCGGGCAGTTACGCAAATTCCTTCGCAACGACAAGATAATAAAAAGATAATTGAACAATAAAAAGAAAGTATAAAGGGAAACAAATAAATTTATAGCGATGAAGTGATGTCAGGAACAAACAGGTAGATTCTACGTGTGGTTCGCGTATGCGGGAAAAAAGGCGTGTCGCTGTAGAATTAAGTGGAGAAGCGCATACTTACGGGCGTGTAAACCCAACGTGGAGAGTTATTGTAATCGCGGGCTTCCGTTCGACGGGAGGCGCGGCGCATCTCCTCCTCAGTGATTTCTTGCACTCCTCTCTTTGCGTGTTGTGACTCCCCCGGTAATACGACATCCTCGCCCGTGGGGGGGGGGCTCTCTCTTTCTGCTCGGGCGTAACCCAATAGGTTCTCCCATAGGAAGATCATACTTCGATACAAAGGCTGATCGCTACATCGCACGCGATCACGGTACACGTCACGTAAACTGACGATCTTCATAGCACCATTTGCTGGCTCATCGCATAACACGCCAATATTGCGCCCCTTCTTGGAACGGAACGCGTTACGCCCTACACTTTAACGTTTCATCAACGACCGGTATATCGGCCAGTGCATACTGGAAAGATCTGACGGGACGTGAGCGGGATCGTCGTCATTGTGACGCAACAACGGATCGTTACGTTGAAATAAGCATTAACGTAGACCGCGAGCGTGATTAAGAATATTTCTCTTTGATGTACCGTACGGGTTATATGGGCCATCGGTGAGCCCACAAAGCGTAATTTCCTTCTTACGTTTCGCGGTAGACTCGAGAGGTTTTAGGCCTCGATTATTAATAAATCTGTTTTCTAGAGCGAACGATACTCGAGAAATATCTTTTATTATTTTTCGAAGACGGTAACGTCGGGGCTCGCATTCAGGGTTGACTTCGACTGTGAAAAAGGCTCCTTTTGCCCGTCAATCGGAAGGTTACCGGCAACGGAACCCGTTCTGGCGGAATCTCGTAGCATTTCAATTAGTTGCGTGCGCGTTTCTCAAGATGCCACGCACGATAATTCGTGCGTACGGCCACGCGTTGCCGCGTCGTTACGCGGAAGAGAGGATCTTGCCGTCATTCAGGGCAAATGAGCCATTGCGTTCTTTGTATCCGCTTTTCTTTTGTGCCACGGCAACGGACGCGCCGCGTGGAACAAAGGTAAAGGGGTTTTCAAAACGTGCCGATTCTTACCGACAGAAAAAAGGAGGCACGGACGTTTTATTCGACCACAGAAGTTTCAGTTTTTATTGTCGGACACTGGGAATTGCACTTCGAGTACTCGAACAGTTGATCATTCGAGTTCACGAGGCATGGGAGATCGATCATAATTCACTTTGATATGTTACGCGACAATTCGTCTTCTATCGGCATAGAAATCAGCTCCGAGACTGATTGCAATTTTCAATAATTTCAATCTTATCCTTACAAATATTTTACATGTTTCAAAGGAATCCCCGATAGGAAAATATTTAGCAAATTATGTGACGAAATCTGGATGAAACTTGGAATGCTGCACTGAAAAAATTTCTGGTTGAATATGGACGAATCAGATAATTCCTTTAGGATTTACCAGAATTCCTGTAATCCTACAGAAATTCTGGTAAATCCTAAAGGAATTCTGGTAAATCCTAAAGGAATTATCTGATTCGTCCATATTCAACCAGAAATTTTTTTCAGTGTGGATTATGCGTACCTACATATTTCGAACAACGTATGCAGAGATGGAGAACTTTTATCAAATATTGATAAATATTTGCACAATGCATTTCTAAATAATAAGTCAACAAAACAGCTGCGTTTTGGCGAATCACCTTAATGCGATCATTGTGAAATTTTCTTCTTTTAAATAATGCAATTATTACACAATACTTGAGACATTTTCCTACCGAAGACCTGATTTTCACATCATTTACTTAAATCAACTTTTGTTCCTATTTACATCCTGCGAACCGACATATTCCGTCAATGTGAAAAAAAATAACAGGGCAATCTTCTGGGACGACTTCCGCGTGTGGTTATCGCAATTACGCTACGTTATTACAAAGTAACCGTTACAACAAAGCTTTTCGAAAAAAAAGTCTCGCTGAAACGTCTGCTGTTAGCCCGACGATTTTCCCGTCCACTCGTCTGTGTTGTTCTTTCTCTTTCCAATTTCAATTTGGCTTCATTCTTCGTTGCGCTCGTGCGTCTCGGACTCCGCCAATATTCGGACCAGATCATTGTTCGACTCCACGACGTTTTTGTACGTGACGGTATCCCCGTTCCTTCCCTTGAAGCCCCAGTGGCTTATTGGCCGTTTGAGGAGAACCAAGACCGCGGCGACGATCACGGCCACGATCAATATCGAGAGGCCCGTCCATAGGACCGGATAGATGACCGACGAGTCGTACTCGCATTGCAGCTCGTAGCTCGGTATTTCAGCCAGGAGCTTGGCATGGTGCCGGTCCGGCGCGAGGCATCTGTCATACAAGTTTAACAAAGTGCTCGATTATATTCGCGGGATTTTTCAGCGATAAAATATAGTTAGAAATTCGGCGGCAGTTACAATATTCCCGTCTTTTTCCATCACCTTGAGATAAGGGACTTGATAATATATCGTTATAAAAGGATCGAATTTATCATTAACAAAATGTTCTCGTGATAATAGGAATTTCTCTTGACGTGGAAATTCTCGAGACATCTAAAGAGATAAAGCCGAAGCTTGACGAACAGTGCGTGACCACGAGTATTGCCGCCATATAATTTTACAACATATTTTTATCAACAAGTAGACGAGACATTTACGATATTTTTTTAAAGAAATATTACAAAAATAAAGTCTCGCGAAATAAATTCAGGAAAGCGGATATTCAAAACTTTAATTTGTTGTGCTCTTAATCGATATCGGCAGCGACTCGTACCAGCTGAGAGTAACGTCTTCGTCGATATCTTACCTAATGTCCCGACTAAGGTTCCTGGTCGAATTCAACAGGCCAATCCATTCGAGCTTGCAGTCGCACTTCCAAGGATTGTTCTCCAATTCGACAACGGGTGTCCGTTGCATCAAGGGACGTAGCTCGACACCCAGGGTCTCCAGAGCGCAATCTTTTATCGAAAGGCGCTGCAATCGTGGCAGCACGATGCCGATCTGCGACCAAAGGCCAAGCTGGGTCAGCTGTTTGCAACCGATCAACGATAACGTCTCTAGGCTGGTCAGGTTCTCGAGATCGTTGAGCGCCAGCGATGTCAAGTTCGGCATGTGGTTCAGCCGCAGTTCTCGTAACTGCGGTAGATACAAGTTTTCGAGGCTTATCACTTGCGTGCCGGACAAGTCCAACTTCTGTACATTTATCGGTAAGAGAGGTATCGCGCTGATTGGGTTCCAGGATAGGTCCAAAGTCGACAAGTTCGTCAAGGTTTTGAAGAAATCCGGCGAAAAGTACGGCGCGGATACGTTTCTCAAGTCGAGGTGTTTCAATGCCCTTAAAGTCCAAAACGCGCCTTCGTGTATCCCATCCCCTATGGGATTACAGGACAAAGACAAATACTCGAGAATCTGAAAGAAAATTTCCCGAATTGTGTGATTTATCTTGTAGAAATAAATGTGTGCGAAGCGGTAAAAATACAGGGTCTGTTTCCGGCGGTCAATTCTGTATCTTACGCTATAGTAAAAATGCTAAAAGTGAGTAGTTTCGTCTCTTTCTAACTGTCCCCTTAAAAAAGAGACAAAGCCGCTCATTTTTAGCATTTTCACTATGTTGCAAGATACAGAATTGTGACCCCTGGGCTGAGAATGACAGGTTTCTTCACGGATAATGAGAATATTCCAAAAGGTTTCCTTAGAAGAAGATTAGAAATTTCCATAAAGTTACCGTTAGGTGTTGCAACATGGTCTCGTTGACGACAGTGAGCTTGTTGAAGGAAAGATCTAGTATCTTCAGTTTCGGTATCCGGTCGTTGAGAGCATTATCGTCGATGTATTCCAGTTTATTGTGGCTCACGTTTAGCGCTTGCAGATTGTATTCCTCCTTGCACAGGAAGAAAAATCGCTGAAGGTGATTCTGAGACAGGTCCAGCGTTCTCAGCGTCTCCAGATTGGTAGAGCAGTCCAGAAAACTGTCGAATTCGTTCCCCCTCAGATTGAGGTCTGTCACTTCCCGCAGATTGATCAGCGTCTGCACTCTCACGAAGAAATCCTCCTTCTTCAGTTTCCGAAATGAGAGGTCGATCTGCAACGCAAACCCCCTTTTATTTACCCGAACACGCGAGCGTTCAAAACGGGACTTGAAACAATATTGAAATCAACATCTCGTTAGTTTAATAAAGTTTCGCACACATGTTTATGTCGAAAATAAGAAACGGTAGAGACTTTCACGAAATATAATTTTAGAATGCGAGTTTACATCGCGAGAAGATAATTGTTCCCGCGAGAAAAGGACGAAATTTAAGAAAGCGATAAACTGATGATACTTGACCGGAAACTGATATTCGTGACACAAATGACAGAAGTATCGTCGGACGTCCCGGAAAATTGTGAAACGTTCGCTCACGAACCACTCATCTAATTCAAAATCCCGAAAGAATTTCGTTACTACCGCGAAATTAAAAATCAACCCACCGCTTTCGCCGAGACGAGCGAAACAACGATGACGAGAAACGTGTACGATCCGAACCACATCGTGCCAGGTGACGGTTATCTAGACTAGGCGATTTTTAGAGCGATCCGATCTCCCGATGCACCCGATCGATTACCGATCGACTGATCGCACCAGGACCACGTAGCGCGAACTATGCTTCCCGCACCGCGATCCGATGGAATGGCAACGAATTCATCCGCGGCACTCTCAGATTGCAGTGCCGAATTAAGAGGGGGGTAGAAGAGCTAATTGCATTGTTAAGCACTTTGATCGGCAACACACACGCCTCTGGCTAATTCGCGTTGCTCCGAAACGGCGATTTTCCACTTTTCCGACGTGAATTTTCCTCGCTATCTGATCTGGAAATTGTAGCATCACATTAATAAAATATCGATAGAGATGTTTTCACTTTGCATTCCAGTACAACTCGATAACGAAATTCCACGAGTATGTAATTCAGTTGACGTGGCTCAAGTTACATCTAGCTACATTTACCTGTGATTCGTTGGTAGCTATAAATCAATATAAAGGTTTGAACATGATCGAATTCACGTATACTGACAAATGTATTTTTTTTTTAAATAAAGTGAAGCAGTCGGCGCCGCGCGACAGTCGCAGCGTTAATTTAATCCGTCCCCGGTCAGAAGTTCAGAATCGCCGAGGCTAACGCACCGCTCTCTCCGATAAACCGGCGATTACGCGAGTCGCGCTCACCGTAAATTCGTCCCGGTCCTCGGTTAGCGATTGTTTTTTTCCGCCACAATTAATCGCGCATATTTTTTCAATTATTGAACGTCGATATCTCCGCGCTCGTGAGATTTATGGAGCGTTAGAATGTGACGAGTTAACGTTACCGCTCGCGATGAGACTCACGCCCGACAAACGTTAACATATCTACCCTGCCATGCTTCGGAGAATAAAAATACAGGCTAAGAGCGATAAACCTCGCTCTCCGTTGCCGCGCGCCTAACGGCGATAATGTTGCTCATGCATCTCATCGCAATTAACGTCGCAATTATCGGTGTAAAATTATGCGTTATTTTCAAAGCTGTATAATCTTAAAGATTAGATGTTATTCTTTAAAGATTAAAAGCTGATTATAAATTAATCTATGCATAAATATTATTTTTAGAGCGTCACAATTATGAAGATAAAAATTTGTGATAATAAAAGTATGCATTATTATTAAGTTTCACGTTTAGACATAATTAATTATTAGGTTAATATTGCAGTCTTGAGAAATTAATTCAGGTGAAGAGATAAAGTGTAAACTGCGTGTTAATATTTTATTTATCAACATTAAAAACAGAGAAATTGCAACATTGAATAAATCTCAGGATATGTGGTGGAAAAGTTTTTTAACATTGCGAATATCGGCCCAACTCGGTGAGAAATCAATCGTGTGAAAGTAACATAAACAAAAAACTCATTAAGAGCCAGACGTTTGTTCACAGAGCTATATCTTTTTTCGCACTCGCTGCGATTAATTGTAGCTGCATATGCGCGATACAGCAGCAATAAATATAGTTTCGAACGTACGCTGCGATAACAGAGGCAAGAATAGTCGTTCACTTTTTCGGAGTTTGCGGGGTGCTGGTGGCCTTGAAAACTAGCGGATTCGATACTCGAAATATGCTAGGCAACATTGTGGCTAATGTTCCAAACACCTCCTCCGACATTCCCTGTAAACGATAACAACGATATCAGCGTGAGCGTAATCTTTTTCCTTCTTACATTTCGACGGCAGATTACGGTTATCGCGGGACTCACTTTCGGTACGAGAAACTGCAGATTTTTCAACTCGGCTCCACCCCAAGAGGCCATCTCGATCATGAAGCCTTTCACGCACTTGAAGACTAGCTCGGCCCGTTTTGTGCACCAAGCGACCGTCATATCCTACGGCGGCACGTTGATGTAGACGTTATTTGTATTTTTCACCTAATTATCTAAAAATTATCCGCCTGAATTATCCAAGCGATAGGTTACCTCTGACATTTCGTGAACGAGCAGCACGGGTATTGTCAATGTCGTCACATCGTTGCAACACGCCGTCTTTAAAATGTTTCGCAATCCCAGAATAGCGGGATGTCTCGAATTGATATCGCCTAAAATTAATATCGTGCATTTAACTCTGTATTACGCGGAAAATTTATAACTGCAATTATTTACCGGATCTCAGGGAATCATTCACTACCATGTGGAAGACCACGTGAACTTGCGCCAGATTAGAATGCCTCGTGATAAAAACATCGCCTGTTTGCAGGCTCTTGCTCGTCGTGGATTTTTTCGCCTGCAAACAACACGTATACCTTGCATGTCGCTATATTGTCAATCGTTTGTCAAATTAAACTTTTCATACTAATGCCTACATGAGGATCGCTTCCTTCCCGATAGTGCGAAAGCCTCCAGGCAACCGCGTCCTTCACATCATCCCGAATCTTTTCCAATTGCTCATCGATAGGCAGAAAATGGAATTCCGTGGTTAATTGACATATCGAGCATAATTCTGCAATGGTACAGTATATAATCAAGTTTATAAGAAATGTATAATGCATTAGTAATAAAATAATTTAAAAATTATTGCCGTAATTTATTAGAGTGTAGAAAGTACCTTTCGTTATTCCAGAATAACTGCCTAAATGATTGTCGCTTAGGAGGACTAATCCACAGAGATCGTTCGAGTAGAGTCCTAATGCTGTTTGCAATCTTTGCGGCGTTGGATCCATCCTAAATTTAATATGTTTTAATATATTTTAATATATTTGTGCAATCGGTAAAGGGGAAAAATGTACGTTGTTAGAGATATTAAAACATTGATTCACAATGCTTTGATGAAAATTATTAGACGTACCCGGACTCGCTATTTTTCGTACGACAAAAATCAAGTACGTCTCCCGTCAGTATGCGTATGTTGTGCATTTGTTTCATCTGTGATCCCAAATGTATGGTGAAGCTCTCTTCTAACAGGGGATAATCTGTCGTTTGCTTCTCCTCGCTATGAACGAATTTGTCTAAAGCCGGACGCAACGGCGGCTGCGGCACCATAGGTGAACCCCTATGTCGTGAGAACACACAATACATTTCCCTTTTGTCTCGATGAGTTTTTAATTTTCTCGCTATAAACTAATTATCGAAGCGCGAAAAAGAAAACCTACATTGGCGTGGATACCATACTGGTCTGTTGCTCCTCGAGCAGCCTCATGATCCAATTTCGGTACTGCCGTCGTTGATCTAATCGTAAAGCGTCAATTTTGGATCCCCAATAACCCTGCATTAGGCTTTGCTCCTCGAAGTGACGACCAGCCATGGCGTTTATGGACTTTTCGGTAGATCCTGCTTCGAGGGCCTCAACGGCAACGCGCATCTCGTTAGTTTGTCTGAAATTTGAACGTACAATTATTCTTCCTGTAAATTGATATTTCCTTCGTCTATTACTTATCTTTTCATCAAAATAAGATAGATAAGAGAAATAAACAGACTGTCAGATTTCTAAGTGGAAAATTTATATTTCTTATATAACTTGGTACTTTTCATAATTGATATTTTTTGAATATATACAAGAGAAATAAAAAAAGAACTAACTTTTGCGTGAGAGCTTCATAGCAGGTATCTCTTTCTTCAATTACTTCAGTCACATCCCTTCCAAATTTATGTTCTGCTTGCAAAATTGGTTCTAAAGACGGAGAATGCACTAATCTGTGATATGCCGCAGCAAACAATTCCTCATCTGTGGTCCCAATGGGATCGGAATATTCTACTGTCTTCTGCTTGTATATTTTCTCCCAATTCTTAATTATGTCTTCTAAATCCAAACTGCCCGCTTTGGCAGCCTCGATCAGCCTCTCCGCCTTTTCGTCATGAAACTGTAGAGTAAGCTCCTTGATATTACGTTGCAAGGCTTCCAATAAATCCGATTCCACGTAACATGGTAGTTTGAACGATGACATTATACGATGCATCAACTCTTTTATGGAGCCGTGATACGGTATTTTTAACGGAATTTCCAATGTGTATTCTTGATCCGTGGTACATGTTGGAAACTTGTAGACGAACGTTTTCTCAACGTATTCCTCTTCTGTATTATTCATCTTCTGCTTTATTCGTCTTTAATAATATTTGTTTATTTATTACTTATTGATTTCTTTATTTGTCATATTTCTGAATTTTGTAATAAACTTATATTTATGAGAAGTAGATACGCAAAATGATACATCCTAAGTAGTACAGTGAAGCAATCGTATGGTTAATAACCGCGATTAGAGTAATAAATTCTACATAATTAGCTCTTATCGACATGTACACAGATATTACAAGACATGAAAAGAAGTACATTTATCCCGCCAAGGTCAGCTTTCACAACATTCGGGTTAAGAGGGCAAAGATAATTCTCAGTAGCAGCTTTCGATTATGTTTATTGTCTATATTTATTTCAAGGATAGCGGCAGCCAATTATTTTTTAATTCACTACAAATTTGAACGCCTGCCTAGTACCCTCGAATACTATCTAAATCGAATCAACGTGATAATATGCTTGTCATGTTAGAAAATTTTTTAAATATCAGCAGAACGTAAGCATCGCGTACTTTTGCTATTCGAAATGACAGTTTTTTTTATCAGGATAATTTATTTTTCAATTTTAGTTCAAACACATACGTTGTCGAGTGCGAATTTTTAATTATAATTTTAACGATAAAATAGAGCAAAATTTCTTTTTATATGTTTAGATATTCGATTGCTTCTGCTTTATCGATTTACGAGGGCGCTAGTACGAGCTGTGGTGTAAACATAATAAACATCAAAATGTTGACCACCGCACAGTAAACAAGCTCATGCCACTGATTTAGTTTACTCCGTAGATTAATTCAGACAAATACCTATAATTTATTGAAATAATAATATGTCAAAATTTATAGTCGAATCAGAATTACTTCTTTAAATAGATTTCTTACATATGTAATAAAGGAAGAAAATTAAAAAAATTTGAGAAAGTTATAAACTATATATCCTACAATAATTGAAAGAATATTTCCACAAACGTCTTGGATAAGATGCTCCATTATAATTTGTCTGTCAGGAAAAAAGGAATAGTCTTTGCAGAAAACCAAAAAAATTAAGTAAGATTGCGCCTTAGTAAGAGAGAGGTCCAAGTTTAAACCCTGGCTGAGGTAAATTTTTCGCAATAAATTTAGAAATTAAAATCATTTAGACACTAACATTCTCTCTGGGCTCTTATATCCTTGTTTAAAGTAAGATTAATTTAAAGGGACAACCCAAAAATAGAGTTTAGATAACAAAAGACGAAGAGAGTGACTCTAGAGAGTTTAGATATTTTACTTTTCAGATACTGTCACAATGTTGTCGACGGTATGCTGAATGCTCTATTGGCTTCGGTTAATTTATTATTTTTACATTTATACATTTTGTCTCTTTCAAGACTCTTTCTATCCAGTTTTTAATCATTTAATAAACATTTCCCCCTTTTTTAAACAAATTAATACTATAAAAATAAAGAAGAGTAGATTTACGCTATGTTAACGGGTGTAAGTTCACGTACTTACTCATGACGCTCGTTATACTACTAACATTGATACGTTTTATCCAATTATTGTGTATTTCGATCAACTTTCTGTCAATTTGTTAACGAACATAACCTCAGTTACCTTGCACACACAGGGATTTCTCGCACGATCATCGGACAGATGATGTGATTTGACACGATTCTTTTAAATATAGATATTTTATGTTAATTTAAAATAGCTACCGTTTTTTTCTCACGTCTTTCTGGTAATTTTGTGAACACACTATCTACTATCAACAATATTTTAACGCCCTATCCCCCTTGCCTTCACCGCCCATCCTCCTCTTTTTCTCTTTCCCTCTCTCTATCTCTTCATCATAACTGATGATTGCGTTCAGAAAACACATTAAGATCGGCTTTATGGAAAGTGGATCTGATTGGCGAGTCTATAAGAATGCACTAGAGTATTACATTATCATCTACATTAATCCAATCTAATCTATTGCTTTGTATTGAACAACTAAAGTTACTAATTTTATCTATATTAATGAAACAATACAAAGTAAATAAATTAAAATAAATTTGCTAAAACAATATATTTAACATTGCATAAAACAATAAAAACGGTGATATCTTTAAAATAGCATATTTAAGATGAAAATCATAGCGTGCTTCCTTATCGCCAGACTCTGATTAGAGAGTCTCTAGTCTCGTTCTGTCACGCGTGCCGTTCGACTCCCGCCCGGTCCTCTATCGTCACTGTTCCCTTGGCCGTTTTCCGATACCGTGCGAAATTCCGCGCGCCCCCTTCGACGACCCGTGAGCGCTCGCCTTAAGGCCTGTGTTCACGGCGCTAGTCCCCGTCACGGTCCAAGTTCCCAAGTTCTTGTTCTGAGAAATGTGTAGCCAATCAACTATTCGCTCACACAACCGGAAAGAAACGTATTTTTAAATAACTACTATATGCAATCATTTGTATTCCGTATGAAAATGTTTAAAGTGTAATTTAAAAGATTTGTGAGTCATTCGTTTATTTGTAACTACCGAAACAACACGGATGTCTAAAGGACGACTTAAAAACGTCTTACAATTAGACGTCATTTAGCCGAGGAATAGAACAATTAAACAAAATTTTTATATAGAATCGGTTGTATTTTGCATGAAGAATTATGAAGTGTGATTAAAGTTTTTTGTGAGCGACCCAGATAATATTAATTAAATATTTATTAATTTAAAAGTTAGCCAAAATTATTTAAACATTTTCTTTTGTACAAGATTGCTCTATTTGCATCGGATAATCATTACGATCGCATTCTTGTAAAAATAAAGAATGCATTTTTATAAATGAAATAATGCGTCTTTTAGATTTGATTTAAAACGTTATCCGATTAAAACAAATTAACCTTGTAGAGGCCCTTTACCACCCCCGCCGATTCCAGTCGAAAGATTAATTCACAATTTCCATTTCGAAACAAAATCAATTTTATTTTCGGAATTAATCAACAATATCTTGGGACAAAATCAATTTTCTCGAAATTGATTAATAATGCCTCATAAACTAATGATCCGAGATAAGCGATTCTTATCTCGTTAGAAGCGCTGAAATCTTAGCTTTCCAACGAGACCAAGATCATCTTGCTACGATTTTTCTGTGCGAAGATATGGACGATTATATCGACTCGTGATCTCGATCTCGGGACAAAATCAAATTTATTTTTGTAATTAATTAATGAAATCTCGTAAACTAATTATACGAGATAAGTGATTTTTATCTCGTTAGAAGCGCTGAAATCTTAGCTTTCCAGTGAGACCAGGATCATCTTCTTACCATTTTTCTGTGCGAAGATATGGGCGATTATATCGACTCGCGATCTTAATCCCGAGACAGCAGCAGCAGCAGACGACGCGTATGTATATGCGGCGTCTCGCGCGGTGCCTGGCGCGGCGGTGTTTACTGTCGAACACGTGTGTCTCGTATGTTTTTATGCCAGTTTTTTGGAGACGTAGTACGCCCGCGTACTACTCGCGTAAAATTCGCGCGGCCTTCATTCATGAATGGTGCGCGCGCGCCCGATTTTTAAAACGCTATAACTCGGCGAAAAATCAACGCAGCGACACGAGCCAAAAACCAATCTTCTTCGTTTGGCATCCCGCAGATGTCTACATTGAGTACGTATGCCCTCATCATGAAACGTATATACGGCAGTGGAATAAAAAGTAAAATGCTGAAATATAAATTCTACGTATAAGTGCTAAATATAAAAATTTGTTTACCACCACATTTGCAGGTACTCTTTTTACCGATAAAATTTGTAATACATTGTTCTCGATAAACTTGGTTGTCTATATATTTTATTATATTGACTCGTGCCGTGTGCATTTTTCTGGTTATAAATGAAATGATGCCTGTCTTTTAGATTTGAATTAAATTTTTATGCGATAAAGACAGACTAATTTGTAGAGGCCCTCCACCACTCCCGCTAAATTCTTATCGGCGGTCCTCTTTTGTTTGCAATAAAATTGTGTTTTTATATTTTATAATTTGATTTTTTCACAATTTATTTTGAAATATATATAAAAATATAAAAAGAGAGGAAAGTTACATAGCGAAACTAAAATCATAGGGTGCTTTCCAGCAACATACACAGGCGACACTGTGTAATACAGTGAATCGCTTTATCTTTATTGTTTGCCATTATTAAATATGAATAAAATAATTCTCTGTATTATGCTGTATCAATCTGTGTCTCTTGCTGGAAAGCACCCATAATATATGTGTAATAAAAATATGTACAATATGATATAAAATTGCATATGAACATGTGATATGCTTACAATAATACATACATAACTCTTACAATGTAAAGTATTAATAGAAAATGTTACACGGTGCTACACATGTGGCTGTGCCTATTGTATAACATTTTTTATTAATGTGCAAACGAAAAATAAAATTACAAGGGTAAATTTATAGATTAATAATATTACATATTATTAATATTACATGTTTAAAATAATAAATGATAAAAATGTAAAAATAATTATTGCAAAGTAAAGAAGACCGCTGAGAAAAATTCGGCGGAGGTGGTGGAAGGTCTCTACAAGTTGGTCTGTTTGCTCACATAACGAAAAATCAATAACATTTCATGCACGTAGCACGGAACACAATCAAAACGTGCATATCTGTGTTATTCGCTTAGTCCAAACGTGGCCATTGGCTACGTAGTTTATGTCCACGTTTTCGATGTCCACAGAGGACGTATCGCGTTCGAGGATCACTCTTGACTAAACATGGCGGACAACTCTGTTGGCCAGACTCTGATTAGAGGTTCTCTACAGGAACACCAGGCCGTGACAGCTATAAAGAACAGACCCAATGGTGTAAGTGCACGCCGCACAGGCGGCACAGGCGAGTTTGGGCGCCATATTGATTACATGCCGCGTTCTTTGCGGAGATTGAGTATTTTGCAGTGATAAATATAAACGACTTCTGAACGATGCTGGACCACAAGCAGACGGAAGAGCTGACGGATCACGAAGCCGAGTTGTATGACCGGCAACTTCGTCTGTGGGGCTTGGACTCGCAAAAACGGTAAATCTCGTACATAACCTGACTCTTAAAGATACCGGCGTTTTACGAAATTGCGAATTACGAATACGATACAAGTGATACGGCTATAAAAAGATTCTTGGAATAGACGTGGTTTGTCTTTCTTCGCTATTTCCTAGTTGCATGCATGCTTTACATACATGTATACTTCATAATGTACATCTACAGAATTATTTTGGCGTAGTTTGTGCAGAACTTTTGTTAGTTGAAACACCATTGTTTTCTTGACTGTTCTCTATACTGGTCACAGATTGCGAGCTGCGAAAGTTCTCTTGATAGGACTGGATGGCTTCGGGGCGGAAATTGCTAAGAATGTTATTCTAGCTGGAGTTAAGAGTGTTACGTTTTTGGACCATAGAAGTGTAACTGAGCTAGACAGATGCTCGCAGTTCTTTATACCTAAAGAAGATATTGGAAAGAATGTAAATGTTAAATGGCAGATTGCGTATTATCTCGTTGCGCAAGTAATCGTGCACTGAAATAATTATATACTTACAGAAAGCTGAAGCGTCATTGCTGCGAGCGCAGAACCTGAATCCCATGGTTAATATTAGCGCAGACTCGGGCAAGGTTGACGATAAGCCTGACGAATATTTTGGGCAGTTTGATGTGGTGTGTGCCATGCACTGTACTATCACACAGCTGAAAAGAGTCAATAGAGCGTGCAGAAATCAAAAGGTCAAATTCTTTGCCGGGGATGTGTGGGGCGCAATTGGTTATGTATTCATAGACTTGCAGGAACACGAATATGTAGAGTGCGTATATATTTATTTATGAATTTGATGAACGTAGAGAAAAGTTCTCTATTATGAGATAGAACTCAATATGAGATAGTAGGTTTCCAACGTCCAAATTCAATCACAACTTTTTTTTTCGTAATGATTACACGATCTAAGAATCAATTTGCCACTAAATAGATTTCACTCCAAGAGCAATAAATTCATGGTGAAACCAACTGATGATGCCAATTAATTTAGTAGAAACTCTGCTATCTCACATTAGGAGGATCTACCTCATAATAGGGGACTGGTCTCTATTAAGAACGGATCTGTCATAAATGAATCGTGGGAAATCTTCCAGGGATGTGCCGAAAACAAAGAAAGTGATAATACTGAAAGAAAGTGGCGAACCCGTGGGCAAAGAAAAGATTGAAACCATGATAGTTAATGAAAAGCGCACGGATAATTTTGTACCGTTTGAGTTTATTCTAAATGCTCCAAAAACGTCTTTAGTTAGGGAGGAAGAAATCTACTATATGATGCTAAGTATGTAAAGTAAGAACATTTTAAAGTAAGAATTCACACTAGAGGATATTCTAGGTAGTAACTTTTTTTTCTAGTACTGCTGAATTACCGCGAAAAATATGGCGAAGACCCAATGCCTAGTGAAAGAGGTTGTGAGAACCTGAAAAATGAAGCTTCTGTAATTATTAAAAAATATGAGTTGGGGGACAAGATAGACCACCTAGTGGAGTATGTATGATACATTTGGCATGTAAATCAATCAACCAAAAAATTTATATCTATAACAATATTTTTGTGACCGCAGAAGCGATTTGTATGCGCAACTCAGTCCAGTTTGCTCTATCGTCGGTGGCGTAATGGCTCAAGAAATTATCAAGGCGGCATCGCAGAAACATGCTCCACTCAATAATTTATTTACATTTAATCCAGCCACATCATGCGGAGTTATTTTGAAATTGGGTTATTAAACGTGTGTAGAGCTGAGTATACTAAAAATTTTCTACTTTAATACTCTGTGATACATTGAATATTATGTTTCCCTATTTATCCCTCCTTTTTGTACGTAAAATATTACAAGAATATATTTTGTCACCACTTATTTTAAAAATAAAATTTCTTTCCTCACATGGTAATAATTACTATTATGAATTTAATATCCATTGCGTCACACATGCACACATTTATTTTATCTGTCTAATGTATTTTATACGTGAGTACAGAAAATACGAAATGCTTTGCGCACGTATATGACTCACTTCCGTCAAGGCAATTTCAAGCTCGCTTTGTGGATTTTTTCCGTGCGCTGTCGGGTGGAAAACGCGTCGCGAAACGTAAAACGGGGATTGAAAAATTGAAAGGGGAGCCGCGATTAGGGTATGCCTCGTTATGCTTTATCGGCTCACCGATATTATTTTCAAGGGAATATATTCCACACGTGCGCATCCTATTTTCCCGAAATTTTCGTGGAAACTTATAATTTGCTTTCGCGATCGTTTAATTCGTACGGATATGTACGGTATTGTAAAAAATTTTATCGCGCAGTAATGGCAATGACATGATACATTAATCTGCCTTCGGTATGAATTATTACTGTATCATTTACTTTCACTGCTTTCCTTTATGCAAGATTACACATATTCGACAAAGTACGCGGGCATACATGTGTGTTACGTTATTTTGCACACATGTACACGCGCGCGGGCAAAGTGATTGATTCGATCTTCAACTCGGAATTATGATGTATCGTCTTTTCCCGTGTATACGATGTCGTTGCGCATCGAGGCTATCACCGCGGTATGTAAATGCAAGGGTAGGCATGTAAACCGCTTCGCTCGACTCTCCCGTCGCAGGTATACATGACGTGTTTCTTAACGATGCGGCCACGTGCGTTCACGGCTGTCGAATTATCTCGCGCGACGTTTTATTTCGTGCTCGTCGGGAAACCATTAGCCGGGACGCGACACGTAAACGCTCCTCTAATTTGACATTTTGTTGGCATAAGATGCTAACGCGAGCGGCGACCATCGGAGGGTTGATGGTAGTTCGTGACGGATTTGCCGTCGCATTTCGACGGGCGCGGCGAATCGCATCGACTGGCGATTCATGTAAATTTAATAGTATGACGTCGCTTGAAATTCGCGATCACCGCGTCGAATTTACTTCGTTCTATCGGGATTAGGTAGACCCTTTAATTTCTCATTAATGCAGCTTCACGCGGATTACTCGAGAAATTGGATTACGATATGATGGATTACATCGGCCGTTTGTTTCATTTAAAGAGTTATCTGATATGTCAAAGTGAACGATGTATCTCCATTCGCTTCTTCGTACAGAGTTTTATTACGAATTCAACAACGACGCGTGCTTTCCGGCGGAAAGCATTCGTTCGACGTGTATCACGAGTTTTATGCGGAAATGCATAAAGTACTGTTAAAAAATATACAAGTACGTTCACGGTTTATGTGATCGCGTGATTATTATCTGACTCTAAGCGGAGTAGGAGACGTAGTGGTACTCCCGGTGACTCATGCAAGGAATTTACTGAGGCTACCGTCGTTATACATACCCCCTGTGGAATCGATATGACACGTACACCTTCAGGAATGCTAGACAAACTAGAGTCTCCCCACAGCACATTATGATTTCACTTATATTCCCAAGTTATAACTTATTTGCGTTTTAAGCGCTTCACGTTCTACAGTAATTGCCTTACAGTTAATTGCGTGATATAACAGAATTGTTTACATTACGCAATTTATTATCTGTATTAACTATATTATATATTATTAATTAATGAATAATATATTTAATATATTTAATAAATTGCGTAACGTAAATGTTAATAATATTATTATATATGTTAAGTATAACAATAAATATGAAGCATCTTTTCCAGCGGTCTTGAAAACGCTGGGAATGATTTGATTAGAAGTGTTATTAGAAACGTGTGGGGAACGGGGTGGTGTCACATCCCGGAGACTCATCCGACACTCCGTGCGAAAAGATTTCCGAGGGGTGCGTCCTTCGTACATCGTACCCGCGCGTTGATTTATGACGCGACGAAAATTATTGCCGCTGTTGAAATACCACCGGGCGCATTTATTGACAAGACGTACGTCGTCTTTCACGCCCTTATCGAGAAACGCGATGACCCTCGGGCCATTTTAAGTTAAAATCTTAACTTCGATCTGAAGTTAATCGAAGCCGATGCTGACGCTAGCGTAGCGTTTAGCGTTGTTAGTGAAATTTACGCGCGATACCGTTTTCTTCTTACGGCGCCGGAAATGCGACATTAAATCCTGACGTTATCGTTGGACGGGAGCTTTTAAATCCCCGTGTGTGGACGCGACGTTCAAGCAAAAAGTCCACGAGTCGCGGAAAAGCATTGTCGCTGCGGCAAAAATTGCGTACGTGCGGCAACTGCTTACGGCTTCTTTTGCCGGTAGCGGTTTCTATTTATACCGTGCCGTAACATGTTTTCCGCTTATCAGTATCTTATTGTCGGCGCTGTGCCGCGCTTTCTTTATTAACCTTGTTTGTACGTGGCCCGCCGTCGCCGCTGCCGCCGCTGCTGCTGCTTAAAAAAAGGAACCGTGCATTTTGATAGCGCGATTGCCCAAGAGAAATGTTCGGGGCAAAGTTACCTCACGTGTAGAATTAAAGCGTCATATCTGATGGGAAAAGACCGAGTTTTAATTTTAATAACTAAATATAAAAATAATGTCGCGTAAAAAAATTGATTCCTTGACTATGAAAATTATATTTATGCAATTTCTATTCGATTTTGCAATTCAAGTTTTACAAATTTTTAATATTTTCTTCCTATTGTTCCTGTCGTTAAAGGGACACTCGTGGCGGCCAAATAAAATAATAAAAAGAAGATGAAAAATTTTCTTTGTACCAGTTTCCTATTATACCGGCGATTGTCAGACGTCCTTATATGCGCCACGGTATTCCATTACTTCGCGTTGCTCGAAGCGACTCGTGACGCCTCGGCGAGGAAGGCGCATAGGTGAAATTCTACGGGGGTGGCGTCGCAGAACGCGAAGGGCATAAAAAGATTTCATGGCTCGTTTTCTGACCGAGGGACATAATATTTTTCGTGGTCGGACATTCGAGGCGCGTGGGCCACCTTTCTCTCTCGTTCTACCTTTCTTCCCGCTCGCTGCATTAACAAAATAACGTAATAAAATCTGAGTGCTCCCCATTGCTTTCCGCCCCCTCCCTCAAGTTCGTTCTCGTCTGTCCGTAGCTAACCCTCATCGCCGCTTCTTTCTTCCTTTTCTAGGTGGGCACTCATAAAGTCCGATACATTGTGCGCCGAGAGTTATATTCGTCATGGTTGTAACCGTCGACGGCGGTGGACACGCGATCGGCGAAAGGATCGATGTCCTGCGACGTCTACGATCGCCCGGTAGCGGCACGTGACGGTGAGTCGCCTTTTTTCCTGATTAATTCACAAGCAGCGACAGTACGAGCGTGTTCACCGTTCGCTCTATGACTTATTGACTCCGCCCTGCGTCCGTCTTTAACATTTTATCGCGGGCGTCTTCGATTATACGAGGAGCTCCTTTTTCTCGTGCTGTTCGCAAAATCTCTCGCGCATCAATCGCGGTAAAGAATATTTGTTCTCTCTTAGCGTAATCACGTGTGGTTTGCGTGCGACGTTAGGACACGTGGAAAATAAATATGCGCGAGGATCGTCGCCGTTTCTCACGGGCTGAATATGAACGCGTCGCGCTGCCCGGCTGCTGCAAAGCTCGTCCGCAATAACCGACGTTTCTTCCTGGAGTTTCCGAGCTACTCGGGAAGGGGGGCTGCGCCTCCAGGTCGCGACATTAATTTCGCTCGAGCCGCTGCAGCGGCTTCCGAGTTTCGGATTTCGAGCACGCCCGAGGAGCGCGATTCGCCGCGATATTGCCGGGGCTTTACGAGCAGCCATCGGTGCAATTCAGGCAGTTTTTAGGGTCAAACGAATAGCTAATGCAAATACGGCTTCTCGCGCCCGGCATTATTTCACCTCCCCTTCCGCAACCGGCCGTTAGTCTGGGCTTCTCGACGTCGAGGATCCTCCTGCTCCTTCGCCTCCTCCTCTTCATCCTCTTCCTCCTTGCTCCTTTATTCGTCCCGTCTATCCTTTTCTTCGCCCCCGCTGCGGGCATTACACGAAATCTTAATGCCCTTCGTTATCAATTAAGACGCGGCCGTTGCAATTAATTTCGTAGCCGGTCACCCCGTCTCCTCCCGCACGGGACGGCAGACGGAAACGGCGTAGTCTTACGCGAAAGGAACTTTCCTTCGCGACGTGTACCTGAATGGAATTGCGCGTGTAACCAAGCGTAATGATCTCCTGGCGGCTCTGAATGCACTTGATTTGTGGAGGCGGAAAAAGCATTGGTTCATGTAACAGCTTGCAACTGAGCGCATGATAAATCAAAGATTCGGCGAACGTGTCAGTGCAACGCCGGTCGATGTCGATTGTTTCAAGTTACAGGATTCGTGGAGTCAACGTACAACGAGAATAATCGTTTCTTGTTCTGCGATAAATTTGCGCTTAATCGAGTGAGCTAGTTACCGTTGAATGACGTGAAAAAAATGTCGAACGTACAACGTCACGAGGGAAGAGAGAGAGATTCCGATTAAAATCGAATTAATATGCATGCTTGCGCGCGAGTCCGCTTGGAAGCGACGGTGATGGAACGACGAAATCTATCTACTACCGCCCGGTGAACAAACCTGTAATTTGTCAGAGCGGTTGGTCTCTAAGCCCAGGCATTATAATTTGCGCCTATGCAGAGAGCAAACTGGAACCAAGCCGAAAACGCGAGGAGGCGGGTCGGCGGGGAGGCGGGAGGCCAGCAATGGGAGGAAGAGGCAGAGGTTGAAAGGGGGGTCAACAGCCTCGGACACTCTTGGCTCGTACGCGAATCGATCGAGACTGGGAACATCAGAGAGCGGCTAAGTATTCATGGCTGGCGAGGAGTTTCGGCGACCAGGCCAAGCCGCCGATGAATTCCTCATGAGGGCCATGAATCTAATGGCGAATCAATCGCGAAATTACCGCCGGCGATGAAACGACGTCCGTCGGAATCGCTTTCGCGGCGCGCCGACTTCCTTCAAGTAACTTCAGAGTTCTCGACACTTGTCGCACGTTAACGTGACATTCCGCCGAGTCGTCTTACACACGAGGAGAGAGCTTCGGCTCTCGAGGACGTTCAACTCGTCATTTTGGCGCGGTAAGGATTTCATTGGCGCGTCGAAAACTTTCGCTATTTCGCGAGACCTCGAGGACTCGAGTCACCCCCATGAATTATTCTTAGGTCGCGCGCGTTTTCTTAAATCGAGGAAAGAGCGTTCCGCACCGATTTTATATGACACGGCGATAATATGGGATAAACTGGCCAACGTTTTGCGCCACTTTGTCATCGGCTTCTCGCTTTTTCTCCTCCACGTAAATCCTGTTACTCCGCAACATTGCGAGGAGGACTCCTCGACGGTTCCGTCGCAGCAAAAAGCTTAAGAGGTCGCGGCCGGGAGGAGAGAGCGCGTCCGTTAAATTACAAAAGGATCGTCGTGCCCGCGCTACAGTGTTTTCCTTCACATATGCCGAAAGGAAGTGTATCATAAGTTACCGGGTGGGTGAGATCTATGGCGACGGGTGCGGGTCCATAATTCATGCTTTTGTTCGATTCTGTCGGGCATTATTTTAGGTTACGTCGAGAAATGCTTTCGGAATCGCGGTTTACCGTCCTCTTTCCTTCTCCTCTCTCGATAACCGGGAGAAAAATATGCCGAGTTTCCTGCCGCCTCGCCGAGCTTACCGGGATTCTAATGCGCGCCACCCTTGTTCGACGCACGACTCCGATGGCATATAAATGGTACAGCGTCCGCGTGTTCGGCACTCGAATCGGGGAAAGTAGCATAGATTTGATCTGTAAGTTACATAGATTCGACGCACGAGAATTACAAATGCAGAAAATATCTTCGTCTACTTTCTCCTTGGGAGATTGGGTTCGACGTTTCTCTATCGGTGAATACGCGCGAATTCAAGCGCGCTTTAGAAAACTACACCCAGCAACATGTTTCTTTCAAATCAAACAAATTCTCTTCGAATTGTGACCTTACTAGACCTTCGATTTCATTTTTGAAGAAGTGATTTCTTTACCTTAACCAAAATTTTATTCGATTAAGACTGCAATCTCTAACAAGAATTCATATCTATTTCTTCAAATCTAGCAAATATCTTACTAGACGTAAATAAAATTTTAATACGTTCGAAGACACGTGATTTCAACATATCTCATTTATTTAACTTGAATAGGTCTTTTTTCTGGGCGTATAACCCTTTATTTCAAATCTGCACGATATTATTAGCAGTGACACGACATACTTTATTCCCTCATTTATTTTATAATCTCGGGATCAGCGTGCCAAAGTTCGCGCGATCATTGTCAACCTCGGCCGATAATCGCGTGCTCGTAAAGTGTTCGGGGTAAAAAATGTCCGTTATAAATAACCGAAGGGAGCGTTATCCTTTTCGCGGCGGGCCCCGTGCGATTTTAACGACCCCGGGCGCGTCGCGCTTCTCGAAAATCGTCACCCGAAAGCGCATCCACCTCCGTTCGGTCCGTGTGTGTCATTCTTCTGCTGTCCGTTTAACAGCAGCGATAAAACATGTCTAGGTTCTCGTAAGAGGCAAAGCGCGCCTGCACGAGGTGCGTCTATACGAGGCTCTGCGAGGCACTTTAAAGTATTTTCGGCAATATAAGGGCTGACTTATGGCTTTCGCAATTCCCTCGAAAAATAGAGAGAGAGACAGGGGGAATGAGATAGAGAGGAGGAAGGAGAAGATATCGGCGGCAAATAGAGGAGAGAGGAGGAGGGCGAGACGCGGGCGATGGCGTCTCGACCGGGATATTGCATTGTGTTTTCTTTCGGGACAAATGATTTACCGCGTTTCCCCTTGTACATCGCCGCGAGCTACAGCCCCGCAAAAACACGTAAGGGGTTGCAAGAGTCACCAAAAGCGACGCCGACAACGGAGGGGGTTCAGCGGGGGGTTCTCGCGACGAGGAGAAAATGGGGGAGCGGGGCAACCGAGCCGCACGATATGGGAGGTATTACATATTTATGGGCTTCTGGTCCCGGCACGGAAGCAAATTTCAGGCAAATCTCGGTCGGAAATAACGTTAAAGCCATTGGGACGTAAGGCCGCGCCGTTTTCAAGCGGGCGAATATCCACGCGTTCGCCACCGGGATATTATTTTCCGGGGAGGAAACGGCACCGCCTCAACGACGGAGTCGCGACTCGCACGCCGTTCTCTCGCTACGTTCCGCGCTCGGCCCGCAGCTTATTGCGAGTTGAACGTGAAATATCTTTCGTAGCGGTTCCGATTGCGACCATTTGTGCCACAGTATATTCGCAATTGCCGAGTAGAACGGTAGAAATGGAACGATGTAAAAGCCAATTGCCCCATTGTGCCGGAGACGATTAATTTATTTATGATATTTAGGTTTAAGATTAATTTAGGCAACGATTTTATTGAATGCGAAAGACAAGAAGGATTATGAATATTAACAACGCAAATACGTATACAAGTTTAAAATACATGAGATACATACATAAAATACATAAATTATGCAAAAGACGGCAGCGATATCGCAGCTACGAGATTCAAGCAGAATCAAGAGTCTGAGAATAATTGAATTATAATTTTAATAATGTTTTATTAATATCCTGATACACTGAAAAGTCATTGAAAATGTATTTGTGGCATATAATGTTTATTTCAGTGAAGTAAACTCCATATGCCACAAATACATTTTCAAAGACTTTTTCTCACAATCAGTGTAGCGAACTAATGGTAGTAGTAACGGACGGCACGTGTCCGATCGGTGTCGCCAACTTGCAGCGCATGCTTGTACTACTGTTGCTCGAGGTGTATATTTGAAACTCCTATCACATACAATTCTTCCCAAAATTAGTCTACTTTCATTTATTTAGCCTAGTGAGAGGGAGGCCCAGGTTCAAACCCTAGCTGAGGTATTATTTTTCTCAATAGACTTAAAAGTAAAATTATTTAGACATTAACATCCCGTCTTGGCTCTTACGCCTTTACACGGCAAGAAAAATGTAGCTACCGTAGCTAAAAACTGCACGTGGCAACTAAATTTAAGTTGTAAAATATGGACAGCTAATGTTTTAGTTGTGATAGTTAAGTATTTTGCTACTGTGCCTATTGCATTAGATGCGATAGCAAACCGTTTGTTGTGGTTTAGAAATTTATAGTTATGGCAGCACAATATTTTTAATAAACCATGATTAGCTACTGATTGCGCTTTAGATCCGAAAGTGATAAATGTTTAATTTGAACCGACGAAATGTCGAAGGTAAAGAAATCATTTCTTTGAAATTAAGTAAGAGTCTAGTAAGGTCAAAATTTCAACAAATTTGTTTAATTTCAAACAAACTTTTTCCTCGGTGCATATTTTATACTCTAGTGTATTCCCATGCTCTTCTATTACATGGCACATAAAATCATAAATGGAATCCTACGCACATTATTATAAATTCAAAATAGGATTGTTTGAATTCCGACGCGAATTATAGGGTCATCTCAAACGGGGGCTTAATATTGAGGGAATTAATCGGCGAAACGAAATGATATTCGCTGCCGAAACAGATCAGCGAATTGCGCATTCATCCGGCCACCACTAAACGTCATTCATATCGTTGCGTTTGGTCGTAAAACCACCGCAACAATTACCGCCCTTTTGTCGAGCGCGCTCGCGAATAATCGGCTACCGCTGACAGGCATTAGCGTTTATGGCGTCATTAATGTGAGATATCGGCGAACGTCTTCGAAAACCGGAAGAGCTTAACCTCGATTTCGTGCTGCCCACCGGAACGTAACGTGCTTCCTCGTGGGCTTCCGATTTGATTCGGTTATATTTTATGCGAGTCCGTCGCCCGGGGGTCAGCAAACGGGGGGGTCGCCGCCATCGTGCTCGATGGTCGAGCGAATTATTGAATATTGAGCACGCGGGCCACTTCTTCGTGATCGCCATCCGAAGGGTAGCGGAGAGACAATGCTCCCGACGCGCTGTGATTTACGTGCAAATATCGCTCGGCCTGAGATATAGCTCAGGGAAGAAATGACCTCTGACGCGGTATTATTCGACACGCGCGTACATTTTACGTCGCGCACCGTAATCTCTTAATTCATCATTGCGGAATAGCAATTTTGTTGTACGATTCCTTATGACGCACGAGGGACCTTTCATCATTACGTACATTATTTGATGTTCCTGCGTTTGCTCCGTCTACTTCGCACCGGATTGTTGCGCTGGAATTCAGCAGAGAAAATAACATTCTCTGCTCGGTGATGGGATTCATTCTCAATTGGCAGATCCACTTGAGTTACGGATAGTTTGTATCTTGTAACAATTAATCCCCCCATTGCCGACTCACCAGCGGTCGTTTACTGTCTGGCCTCTTAATTCGCCGTCCCGATGAAATTACGCTCCTCGCGCTACCGACAGTCCTTTTCTAAGCACTCCTCGGAATTAGATTCGCGCTTCCAAAAGGCGCTCTTTAGAGCGCGAAGTCGCTTCCTGCACCCTCCGTGTTTCGTTACGCGGTGGGCGCCGCCAAGCCGAATAATTTTCGCTCGTAGAGACGAAAGGGTGGATGAATAAGTAAAGAGACATCACTTCGTCCCATTATGCGTGTTGTACTTTACAGGTAAAATAATTATACGTTAAGAAATGAAACTCAATACATGGGATTTGAAAAGGTTGACAGAGAAAAATTTCCTCCCTATATATCACTGTGCTTGAAGATTTCATTTTACTCGCTTGAAACGCGTAGGCCAGATTTTCGGCATATCGAGCGCGGATCAATCGCTATTTCTTACTCTTCCTGCATCTTAAATGGCCATTAAGTGTCTCCGTACTTTTAAGTACTGCGCGCTGATTTTAATTAGATTCGCGTTTCTTTAAAGAGAGCCGCGCCACGCGCAGAGAGGTAACCCCTTGGGCTGCCTTGGGCGGCCCGTCCCTTGCGCCGAAATCCGGCGCTCGAGTAATTTTCGATTGCCGAGGCGAAACGGCAGATGAATAAGTAAGAAGATATCGAGCCTCGAGCCGTTTGCGCCCACTTTGTACTTCGACCGCCGTCGATGCGGGAATCAGGAGGGGGATGGGGAACCGGGGGTGCTTTTGCTAGGCACGAAACGTAACGGGGTAGGGAGGGGAATTCGCTTACACTGCCACGGGATTTCGCGAGCAATTACGTGATTAAGACGCCTCCGGCTGCGCTTGGGGTCTACTAAGTACGTACTTAGGTCTGATCCGTTACCGTACTAACTGGCTGCGGCTGTCTTCTTCCCTTTTCTCCTCCCTTCCATCCTCGCTCGCTACTTCATCTTCCGTGACTCCTCTCTCTTCCTCTGAGCTTCTCTTCCTCCGCCGTCGTATCTCTCGTGTACCACTATCTGTTTCTCCTACGATACGATTTTGCGTCCTATCGTGTTCCTCCTCGTTTCTAAGCACCTTGCTTTATACCACTCTCGTGTCTCGTTTCGAATGGCTAACGATGTTGTCGTAAACTGTTCGTAATCTGCTTTACCGTAACGGTCTGATAATTCTTCAGTAGTTCCTCTTGATACCTTCGCTTCTCCACTTTTTAACTCAGGAGACGTACACGTGTTCGTCTTATTGATTTTGACTAACGTTCGAGTTTTATGTAACTTTGTCTTCGCATTTCAATGCTTACATTCATAACTATTTCGCTGTTACTTGGATATAACAGTCAAGTATTTTGCAAGAACACAGGTTCCAGCATGTTCGATAAATTCTATTCTACTTCACTCAGTCAACTCAGCTCTGCTCCGTCTTCATTTCTCGCCCTCGGCGAGCTTTATCGCGCCTATAGTCATCTATACACTCTGCGAGTTCGCTCTTCGCCCCGTGAAGCTTCGGAGAGAGTATCGTTGGGACGTCGGTTGGCTGGCTGGCTGGCTGGCTGGCTGGCTGGCTTTGCCGCCGACGTGAGTTTCAGTTTACCGGAAATTAACTAAATAATTCAAGAGGCGCAGCTCCCGAACAGCCCATCTTTGTCTGTCTCCCCTCGCGCCCGGCTACGGCCGGCGACGAAACACCTCCGTGGAGAGAGCCTCGCGCCGATGTAAATTAAAAAAGGCTGCTGTCCGGCCTTTTATCATCTGGCCTGTCCTCCCGCTGCACGGGCTGCTGGGTTTATGGGCTCGCGAGAGGAGTTTCGGACGCGTTAGGTATTCATTAGAGACGATGGACAAGCGCGCGACTGTCCGGGAAGGTGGTGGTAAAATAAAAAGAGTAATAATTGCCGCCGCGCAGCGCGCGCGCGGGGGTGTGTTATAAACATTTTACGCTGCTTTTAATTAATCTAGGAATCATGACGCTTTTTCCCTGGGATATTCCGTACTCCTGTATTCCGAGGTAAACAAAAAATGATATGTAGATATGTATACAGAGACTGTACGCGCACAGTCGATTTTAATTCGCGGGTTTTACGTGCCTGCTCGGAAAAGTTGATTTGGTTCTGGTGTTGAGAATTTTTCGAATTCAAGATTATATTTTTCAAGCAATACGCGCGCTATTCCCGCGCTTAATTCGACGCGAGTTCGACGCGCTCCTCTGTCGTTTGATCATTTCGCGTGGCGAAAACGCGAAATTAGAATGGGTTTCGACGCGGAACGGTGAGGAACTGATAACGATAAAGTGCTGACAATGAGTGTCAATGGACGAATCGCTATGTGCCGTTCCCCCTCGTCTGACGCGTCGAACTGCCGCGAGTGCCTAAGGGGGTATATGACGCGTGGCATGGTGTGAACGAGGCCTCATTTGAATCCGAATGGAGACGATTTTCGCAGAAGAGGCTGTCAGTGAAATGGCAGTTCGCGAGGGGGTGGCGGCGGATAGAGAGACGGAATGAGAGCCGGGCCCCCCGTTTGAGATGGCTCGTGGAAGGAGGACGGGACGAGTGCCGAAGAGGGAAGAGTGCGCGCGAGGAGCCGTGCTCCGCTCCGTTTTCCGGCGTAACGGCGATGCTAGCAATATGTCACCGACAGATATTCGTATTGGTATTCCGAAGAGTGCGGGCCGTCGACCGGAAGCTCATGTATTTCCGTTCCCGCGCGTCGCGTCGGATCGGATCGGGATTTTCCTTTTCTTCCTCGCTCTGAATTGAATTTCTTCGACTCCTTCGATCCTCTTGAGATATACACGTGCGGTACCGTGCGCGCATCAAAGAGTTCATGTGATTTAATAACTATAAAGGAAGAGATTGCGCGAGAATCATCGATCGCAGTAAAGTTGTAGGCGGAGTTCGCGCGGAAATATCGGACGCGAGTACGTTACGCGTATTGAATATATGAGATTTCTTTTAGTGGATCAAGTGCGTTCACATGTAACGTGAAATACACCGGAGTCATTTTCTAAAATGTTACTTTTCATTTCAATATTTTGCGAAGGTCCACCTCTGTCCTCCGTTCTCATCGAAATGACATCGCTTCCCGCGTCGTTATTAAGTTCTCAGGGAGTAACACGACTCGAGTCGTAAGAATTTCCCGCAAAGGAAAGACACTGCTGAGTGCCGCTCTTCCATTATTAGCGTTTTCGTCGAATCCCTCCCCCCCCCCCTCCCGGGTTCCATCCACGAGATTATTATCCTGCCGATTTCATAACATCCTTCGAGGTGATGCCTCCTCCTCTTCGTCCACCCCTTAGCCCTACTGGCGCTTCCGGCGTATAGCGCTCTCGCACTCCATTAAAGTAATGAAGACACCGACGACGGCTCGCTCTGCGTCGTGACGCTTTGGGGGCCCAAAGGGTTTTCCTTCCAAGGAATTTATTCCACGTCGGGGGCCGTTAAACTCAAAACAAAACCCGTGGAGCCTTCTCTGATTCCTCTCGCCTGCCCCCTCGCCTCATTTTCCGTGTCCCGCGTCTTAATCTTATCCGCGATCCGACACCGACCGGCGCTGGCGTTTCTCGTCACGGCACGAAGGATTTTATCGTTCCGCCTGTTTCGTATCCCGGGCATTAACCCACGGTGAGCAGACGCGTATTATTCTTAAACTGCGCGACGCCCGCCGTTCCTACGGCCGGCTTCTTCATTGCCACCTAATTTGACACGTCCGCCGACGCGCGTAGTTCCACGTTCTACGGGAGCTCCTCGGTTCTGTCCGTCTTAATTCACTTTACCCGCGTGATGATCGTGCTGGAAACTTGAGCGAATTGTACTGGCGCCGCTAATTGTGTTACAAATGGAAACACGTCCATCAGGAGAGCACTTACATTTGATTGTCGCTGGATGAAATTCAGGTGCAATCCTGATACAGTTTGTAATTATTATATCAACCCGCGCTCTTCATCATTAAAACAGGCGCTCATAACGTCTGGTCGATTAAACAATTATCGAACTCGTTTAATTGTTTCGGCAAGCTGAGAAATCTCTCAAATTTTTTGGAGTGGAATCTCACGCCTTCGGAGTGAGACATTGACAGTACGACTGGAGTGCAATGTCACTTTTTGAAAGAGTGCCGTTATTCACTCTTTGCTTGAATCGATTCTTCAACTCTGAAAAGAGTGCTAATGTTTTAACTTTAATCGATTATTGTTAGCAGTATAAAATTCATGAACTAGAGCTTCGCTATTGTTTGTTCGCTATGATCATCGCATATAGAGGCTGTATCCTAATATTCACAGCCAGTACTGAAAATTTATTCTTTATGTGACAGTTTCGCTTATTCTGCTGATTGTCGCGGAAGAACCGTCCCGGCCCGTGACGGGGTCCCTTGTCGGGCTATCGTGATCTCACTTACGAGTTCGGCGGCCATTTTATTTAGTGGCGGAATACCGTACTTTAAGTTGGAGATTTTAGAATGCTAACGATTTCACTTGAAAAATACGACTGAAATTCTTCACCTTTTGTCTTAGAGTGAATTAATTCACTCTGTTGGAGTAAATATTCGCTCGAATAGAGCGAGGTAGTCAGTGACACCGCGATTCGAGTGAAAATTTCACTCAAATTTTAGAGCGAAGGGAATTGATATGAATAAAGTTTCTTAAGAGAGCGCAGGGCCTTATTCTGGTAAATATTATATTTTAAGAAGTATAATTTGATGTACTCTGTGTATGTATACACGGTTTCCATTAAATAATAGCTTATTGTCTTTGAAATGTATTACGATCGCGGTCTCGCAGGGGTCGCGGTAACTTTTTCTCCCAATACCAGAGCGTGTGCCTGACGCGAAGAACGCCGCCGACCTTTAATCGCATGTCAATTTTCGACTTGTCACACGAGTCAGATTCGAGACAGCCGAAATGAGAGATCCTCGCGCGGGTCGCGCATGCACACGTCGCCCGCCATATGTCGTGCTGGTCGCGTGCCTTTACGAGAGGCCTTTCGTGGTAGCGTAATTACGTGCTCAAGAAATAATGAACGACTAATATTGTCGTCCTGGCTGGCGACCCCTCTCCCCCTCCTCTCTCCCTCTTTCCGCTCCCGCTGAAAACGCCCGGTCTGTCCCGACTTATCGACCTTTCGTTGTATCGCTTTCTCAGTCGTTCTACGCGAGCACGAGTCCTTTGATTGTCCGACCTTTTGTACCGTATTCACGTGCTCCACTCTTTTATACATTTCTCCCGCCCGTTGTCTCGGCGAACATTCGGTCGCGTTTCGAGGATGGCGACATCGGTTCGTTTCGTATGCGGTTTCGAGTACGCTCTAATCGCAGTCGGGAGATCTGGATCCGCGAGACGAACAGGTGAGGCGTGGGAAGCCATTTTATCGAAGCACTCGATTCGAGAATGCCGAGTGTGCTCTAGGTTGGATGGTCCCCCCGAACGAGCCTTATTGATAAACGAGGTCTTTGTGCTTTCGATTTTGTGGCTTGTAAGTTAGTCATTTCTACATAAAGGAACTTGCCAAGTACGTTATGTCGACTAATGAAAGTTTGTACATATTCAAAGCGCGAGTACAATTGTAAGTGTAACGTGATGTGACAAGAAATTCATTAAATGGAGACGAGCAATGGCATGAGAATGTTCTTACCTTATATCGGCCTTTCCTTGGTAGCGCTTGTAATCCCGATTGCTCGTATCGTCAAAAAGACATTAATTTTATAAGATAACATTTTTACAAGAACGTTTTTATTGATTCTCACCCGTTTACGATAAACCCTTTATTATGTTACGTTCACAGAGAAAAAGGTTTCTTTGGATTTAGTATTCCTATTTATTTGATTGAAATTGGTTTCACTGAAACAACATATGCTTATACGAAACATTATTTGTTTGAATAAAAATTTTGTTGTTTCATTCAAACAATCTGTATTATTTGATGGAAAAGATTATTATTTGACGCAATATCTTTCAATTAAATAATTATATTATTTGACCAGACGCCTATAAAGTTCGGTGCAGCCACTAGATGGCCACCGAACTCGTAAGTAAAATCCTGGCGGCCAGGTATACAAGCGACTGCATCAGCAGACGCAGCCTAATCATCTAATGGTCTATTCTTTATAGCTGAACATAGTGTACCAATTCAGTGTTTATCTTTCTTCTTCTAATTCTTCTTCTAACGATAACGTTGCTTGAATAAAACAATATCATTTAGATCAAAGAGAATATACCTTTTGTTTCAAACAAATATTTTATTTCAGACAAAGATATACTTATATTATTTTAAATTCAAGCAAATGATTTGTTTGGCCCATTCCAAATATCAAATTTGTTTGGATACAACAAAATTTATTGAATCCAAAGAAATCATTTTCTCTGTGTAGCAGGTACAAGCATTTTGAATCGCGTCGGTTTTAAGGCACGCGGTGCGTTTTCACAACGGGCTGACACGTGAAATTTATACACCCTCCGCGAATGACATGCGCACGCTCTATAAATCAAATCACTTTGCGGAAAACGTTTGTGGATAAATACAAACGTCTCCGGTGTGTAAGTCCTACACGGTTCTGTCTACTTTAGAACGGGGCCGGAAAGCGGCGCCATTAATTAAACTCTTTGTCGCGCGATCAGCGAGCGAGAGAAGAGTTGGCATCGCGTCACCCACCCTGATTCGTCGCGGAGGCGGCTCTTGGCTCGATAGATTTTGGCACGATACATTCGCGAGAGGTTGACAGGAGGGGGAGGGGGTTGAAAGAGGAGAGGCATACGTATTCGCCGCTGTTCCTCGCGCTTCCTCTCGCGTTCTTTCTCTCGCGAAGAGTCAGAGGGACGCGAAACGGGAGGGGCGGGGGAGTGGGAGGGTTCTAATTAATGGGTGGCACTGTGCTTGACATGTTTACTCTGGACGCAACCCCCTTGAGTCTCTCCTACCTTCTATTCTTTTTCAGGGAGGGCGATACAGTCGTACCCGACATTCTCCCTCTCGCTTCCCGTCGCCTTCTTCCTCCACCCATCCTTCGTTCTTCTTCGCGTACCCTCCTCTCTCTCTCTCTTTCTTTCTTTTTTCTTTATTTCCGCGAGTTTAGTCAAAAGCGCCACGCAAATACTCGCTCGGCGAGCGACCAATTATGCCGTGCCGACGAGAGCCGGCGAGAAACTTTAGAGTTCTGATTAAACACGGTGCTCTTAATGGATGGTGCTTCCGGCGGCGGGAGCTGGAAACACGTCATGCGTTTAAGCGATCGGTGATAGCGGAAAGAAATCGAGCGAGAGAGGGTTCGTGCGCTGTGTTTGCCCGAATGAGAGTTGTTATTATGGCAGAACAATAGTACACGCATTCTTTATTTGCGTTTTATGAAAGCATCGTCCCTCTATCAGCGGAAATAGTTTTAGCCATGCCAAATACGCACTTAACAGCAGGATGACTGGTCAGATTGATCTCCGCGGAAGGTCTTTTACGAGTGAGAAAATGACAGCGGGTTAAATTAAAGCGCCGGCAAAATTTCATGTAATGAAACCGGCGCGACATGTTTGCTCGCAATTTTCGGCGCACGTGTGAGCGTCAAGCGGCGCGAAATAATTATATAATTACCGCCCGGTAATGCGACCGCGGTCAATATCGTAAACTCCTCGCCCTCTTCTGATGCACGGTCTGCATATATTGACGCGGATACGAATGTGGCCACGTTCGCAATTTTATCGCCGTCCCGATGTTTTAGAGCTTCGATTAAACGCAATCGCGTAACGGCCGGCGTATCCTGCTCGTAGAACTGGCAGCGCGAGATGCGGGTATTACTCTAATCGCTGATAATGGAAAGAGATTAAAAGGAGCGGCGGTAACCTCGGGTAACGCGAGTTCTGCGTCGCAGCTTCGCACGCGATGCACCGCGTGCATGTGACGCATGGCGTTGTGCATGTGCGACCGCAGCTATATTTAAACCCTTTAGGTTTAACACAAAAAATGCAATTTTGCCTTTGCCATATTTCTTATTGGGTTGTTCAACTTTAGCTGAGAAGCAGTATTGACTGGAAGATTGTTATAAGAATTAAATAATTTGGATAGAACTACACTGAGAAAAATGTCCGATTAAATATAATCGTGGATAATCCAATTACATAATAACAAACGGATATATCCGATGAGAAATTTGATTGGATTTTTAATCAATCAAATTTTATCGGATGTATCCATAATTTAATCGGAAAAATTAACCATCCGAAACACTATTTAATTGCTTTATCCGATAAAAATTTGACTCAGATGTACAGATAGATTATTGTACGTACGGATAAATATAGATGTTTAGATGTAAATGGAATTTTGCGTTTGCGATATTCTTTATTTCAATATTCTTTGTTGAGCTGTTTAATTTTTGAAAAGTAAAATTGTCCAACAAGAGATTATTATTAAAAAATTTTGTAAATTGACAACATAGAATTGCCTGAAAAATTCTTATACGTACGAGTAAACATTAAACGATTTTCCAAATTCTCTGATTAATGACAAATTACCTCCTAATGGACTGCTGTTATAAACGCATAATTTTATTACGTATGCTGATATATGACAGCGATTCCTACTTTGTAACTAAAACCCTTTCGTCGCGCAGGTTCGATCACGTTACCGCGTGTTGCAGCGCGACCTGTTATGATAATTATCCGGCTGGTGCAACATAACGCTAGTTATCGTCTCATTTTCTTTAATCTCGACGTATAGTAGTTGCGTATTGCGCGTCGACCTGTCGTGGTATCGACCGCGTGACAGTATCTTCTGACGTTTACATCGCGCGAGGATGGACGACGTTATTCCAGCGTTACAGGATTGCATCGGCCGTTGGACGTTGGAAACAAAGTTTTTTTTTTTTTCGAATCGCAAATGACGCTTTCGTCATTTTTCTCGGGACGCACTTCCGTCAATGCTCCTGGATGCAGCTCTGGAAGAAACAGATAGCCCGGCCAGTGCGTCGCGTGTGGGTATCAAGATCAATTTATCGCGTCCAGGCAGTAACATTGTAGTCTACGCAGATGATAATCGCGCGCTTGCAGTTAATGCAACATAGTGTTATGTGCACTTCGATCCAGCCTAAACCTGAATACACAGCAGGTTGTACATTACGGAGCAAATGCTACGGTCCGCTGTGATAACAACGCTGCTTACGATAAACCCTGAGTCATGCGAACTCGTGTTTCTTGTTCACTGTTACGCTACGTTTTATGCGTACCTTCGCATATAACGTATCCCCAGCGTGTACACTTCACGCCATCCCGGAGCTAAGAGGACGAAGATATACCCTAAACGGCCAACTTCTCTCTGGCTTTTTATACCTTTAACGATATCGCCTCGATATTCAGCGGTGAAACGAAAGGTGAGCACGATCCGCGATGAGTTCACTGAGCTTCAATTTGATTTAAGCGCGCAGCTTGTACACACGATTACACCTGAGATACAGTAGCGTGACATCAGTATTAATCAATTCCATGCAATTTCCAAATACGCTTGATTGATCCCGGCTACTCAAGATAATTATAGCCTCGGAAGCTGCTACAGGTGCTTGCCCGTCTGCCCCCCCCCTCTCTCTCTCTCTCTCTCTCTCTCTCTCTCTCTCTCTCTCTCTCTCTCACGCGCGCGCACGCACACACAAACAAGCACACGTAACACAGGCATACACATACGCGTGCGCGCGTGTTCTCCAGTGTACGTTCCACAAATCAATGCGCCGGGCGACATGTAGCATGACATAACGCTTGCAACACGCGCGATATCTACGTGCCACAGAACGGGATCTTAGGTTGCGGGATGTAGAAGCCGAAAAATGACGCGTTGGAGAAGTGTCGGCACGTTCACAAAATATAGATTGTTAATGACTCTAGAGTCCGCTACCCTCTGTCCACGATACATCGTGTTGTCAGGTCCATCGCGATGTAGATTACCGTGATTAGTGTTGCTGGCAGAAGACCTCTGCTCTTCTGCGATGCGATCGCGTATCGATACATCGCCGCGTGTACCTCTCATGCCGAACGACAGTTCTCGCTACGTTCATTAAACTTTAATTCTCCCTTGGGGTACAATCGGTGCACCGCTATTTGGGGGGAATTGCGTCTGCGACGTGAAAAGATGGAAACGTTACGCAACTTGAATCGATTCGAGATGACAGGTGAAGCGTAAATAGAGACGAGATGAACAGAGACACGGAGGGAATAGGGAGAGACAGGAAGATAACTAGAGAGAATCTTACAAACTCGCATGCAATCTACAAAGATTGATCGATTACGTATCCATTCGAGATAATCATCATCAACCGAGCTACTGTCATCTGCGCTCTACCATTCTCTAATGCGAGTCTACGGTTCGGCGGAAGGCAACGTGTTGCATGACACGGTTGCAGTATTGGAGATGCAGTATTGTGGTAATGAATGACGTTCGCCCTTCAAAGGACTAATGCGAAATGGCTATCTACCATCCAGCAGTCTGGAAGAGGATTTGTCGTTCTCAGGAATAAATAATAAATTCCGATACACAATTTTCGGGGCAATTAATTTGTAACTTTTCCTATGGTATGCAACATATATTTGTATGTGAAAGTTTTACGCCGTCGCTACTATGAGCTACTGCAGTCATGGTTTCAACGTTTGACTTCGCCAGCCTAGCAATTTCAATTTGACGATTGATCGATATCTACGCTACTCCGCGTGATTGCTACTTTCGAAGTGCGGAAACGCATCTACTAATTACAATTATACAGGATTATACGCCGTAGCCTGGACATTCATTTGTAAATTAGAGGATCTGCGTTTAAATATCACTTTCGCAAAAATCTCGCGATAATATCACAGTATGTATTTCTAATTGCAGCGAGCACTGCTTGGGCACTCTTTTAAAAATATAGACATGTAATATCCGTGATTTAAGGAACAAAACGCTTTATATTTTGTTTTCTTCCGTATTAACATTCCATTTTTTAGACTTTCGATGTAATTGATTCTGGCTGCTTCGAAAAAAATTGAGTACTAATTTTACAGAGGCTTTCCGCAGCTTTTCTACTGTAATTATTTAATCGCGCGATCTCTCTCGATTAAACGCCCGAGATTAGTTGTATCAGAGAAATACATCGTGTGATTGCTGTTAGACATTGCCTGTCCCTTTTTCTTTCTCTTTTGACATGCTGTTGCGAGTCGGATAACGAATGTAACCGGCTGCTACGGTTCACGCACGCCGATATATCGCGTTACATTACTCGCGTTATGTATCTGTTCATCCTTACGTTTTGCTGCTCAAGCAAGCACGAGACTCGCGCTTGCACGTGCGCACTATGGACTCGCTGCACGCACATCGCGGAAGTTCGGGTTTAAAGCAAATAGCCTCTGGCACGAGGCATTAATAATTGATTATGGCATCAAACTCGATCGTAAACGTGTACTAAGTGTAACACAATTTGGGCACATAGTTTGGATATTTGATGATCCATTTTATCCAGGAATAGAGAGGACGGAATGTGTGTGTGCATTATCCTTGAATTGCAAAACGATCGCTTCAACTTACGTTCGAGACATTTTTAGCTTCTTTATCATGAAAAGAATCCCGAGGCGAAAATCTAAGTCGTATAATTCACCATTAAATACAACGTATGCTCAATTTCTTTGTTGTTTTTGAATGCTCTGCGTTATATTCTCAGTACGCCAAATTATAATCAGCTCATGAGTTGTGGTCAGACGTATCGTCAACGTGCTCCAAAGTCATATTTCTTCAAGAAGCAGCTCTTGGAGCACTGGCCTTTTTAATATATTTAAATGCTACAAGTATATATATATATATATATAACGCTTATCTTTTGAGTATTTGTATAAGACAGATTTTCGTCTCGGGACATTTGAAAAAATGCGATAGAAACGTAATGTGTTAATGAAGAGAGAACACTCA
>NW_011967223.1:2160989-2172535 GCF_000949405.1 Vollenhovia emeryi | reverse complement strand
AAGTCCGAGTGTCGAACAGTAAACACTCGGAACCGGTCCCGGACATGTACCGACTGCAGCGCGGCGATTTTCTTTTGCAACAACAACGTACGTCAGCTATCTTCCAATTGCAGTTTGGCTCTATAGCCAAACTCGTAAAGCAACAACGTATTGAACAGCGTAGTTAGAAAATTCTAGCTATTATGCGAAAAACGGAAGGCGATGTAGTAGCGGCACAGTAAAATTCATATTACTAAGCCACAACACCAATTTTCTGCGAATGAAGACACAGCAACAATATTTAGTGCCATTGCTAAAGTCATGAGCGACGCAGCCAAACACCTCTCACCTAACCGATTTAGGATATTTGCCACACACATTTTTTTCAGTGAAGTTGATCGATTTTTTATCTCTTTCATTCGATTTTTAGTTCATCGATTTTGACCGGGATCCTCGATCTAATTGTAAGAGATAAAGCGATGAGAAATCGCCAATCTGTATACAATCGTCAAACAGCTTGTGTGCGATTGCGGTCTATTTTACACGAGGCATTAAATGCTTCGCCGACGCGGCATCGATCATCGATCCTCCGCGTTGTGTTTATCGCGATCCTTTCTGTGCCTTGTGCGACCCGCTCCGGCGGTCTCGGCAATAAATAAATTTCGCCACGCGACGCTCACAATTCCTCGCCGGGCTACAGAACTCCAGGCACCACCTACTATTTCGTGGATCGGCACCGACTGACCCAGCCACCCACACACGCACAGGACCACACAACATCGCACATTTTTGCCCGCGTACGTCCGGGCTATAAATCAATTCGGCGCATCGGAGGTATTTCAGTTAAATGACACATGAGAGTGTCCCTATAGAGCGCTCTCCTTTTCCGTTTCGCTCCTCTCCGCTAAGTCCGTCTCTCGTCACTCCCTCCTTCTTGTTTTCTTTTCAACCGTACAACCCCGGGAGGATCCTACACAGGCCCGGGTGTAGAATTGAATGCGACGCATTGTACGACGTAGTCTGACCGTACGATATTACGAGAGCGCGGGGGGAGCGGCGAGAGGGAGGGAAGAGACAGCAGAAAGAGAGAAAAGGGAGAAAGATGGGCGCGAGGGTCGAATGGGGTGATGAGGAATAAGTGAGAAGGGCGCCAAGTCTCCCGAATAGAACGAGAGTCGAGTTGGAACGGAGCTCGAGTTATGTACCGTCCACCCCTGGCCAATGGGCGCGTTAAATTATGCCTTGTCTCGGCCGGGACAGGATGCATCTAGACCCTTGAATGCGCGAAACTTTTACGAGAAAATATACAGTTGGAATTACAGCGGCTCTTTATATACGTAATCACATACAATTAATTATTAATCGAGCTGTTTAACATTAGGCAATTTACGGCGATTGTTTCGTACATATAAATCTACCACTCGGCGTCATGAATGCTATTACAGCTGAAAATAGCCATTAAGTTCAGTATGTTCCGATAGAAAAATTCATTTTATTAAAATTAATTTTCCTATTGGATATCTTTCGCGTTTTTCTTCAGATGTAAAGGTATTCATAAAGCTGAGTGTACATACACTCTGGTATACTTTGGTACATGTACCAAACAGTTGCCAAAAATCGCCTATTAGGAGTATAATTATAAAACAATCAGTTTTCTGACACCTTTGTCTTCAAGAAAAATGTTACTTCAGTATTTTTGAAGAGACAATTTTTTTACATGCATTAAATGATCATAGTTAATTTTTTAAAACGATAAAAAACAACTTTTACGACTCTCTGACTAAAAATCGTTATCTGAAACGCACTGACTTTTACCACTGCCACAGCAGTGTTTCCATTTTCTTTCCCGAAAAGTGTAAACGACAGCGGGAGACGCTCCGTCATGATAAGAAATCTCGAACGGGAATCCGAGGCCATTCGAGCGCGCCCCGATTTCCCTACCCCTGGAACCTGATTTGTCTTGTCCCTTTCTTCGCCAGAGTTCGTGTCTCGCGTCTGGTAACGAGGGACCGGCTTGGAGGCAGGAAAAGGCTAAGTTTTATGGGCGGATCGCCGCCGCCGCCGTCGCGTTAGGGAGTAGGACATAGGAAAGCGGACGAGAGAAAGAGGAAAGCGGGAAATATAAGGGAAAAGCGCGATCTGGGAATCGCGCGTAATGAGACTCTCAAAATATAGCCAAGGACGATTGTTGAGGGTCAGTCTACCGTACCCTAACTGCAACTGTCCATTTTTATTATTTTCCTTCCGCTTCGCTTTCTTCCTCGCGTTCCCTCTCTTTCACCATGCTCCCCCTTTCGAAAAGGCACTCTCACTCGCTGTCCACCCCCTCGACGCGTCGCGGTGTCGGTATGGTCGAACGATAAATTCAAGACGCTTACTGCCTGCCCAATGGCGCGACGTGAGGTACGGGGATTGAGCGACTGGGACGATGAGCTTCCGAAATATTGAGAAGAAATAGGACGGGATGATAACTCCGGGTGAATTATGGCGCGCCGTTATCTGCGAGAGCAAAGGTTGCGATCCTGAAATTTATCTTGGTAGTTGCCTTTAGTTCCTAGTATCGATAAGGTGTCCCGCACTTTACTTGCGACCTTAAAGTCAGACTGATTGATAGGTACCATCCTCTTCTTGGTATCCCGCATGGGAATTGAACTTAAATCTACGAACGTTTGCGCTTCTTTTTACCGTCGTACTTTCTTTCAATGTCCTCGAGCGTACTTATCGAGGACGTAGCTATAAATTATCCGCGCAATATCGTGCGAGTTTTAAGCCGAAATCATAGAACGTTTATTAACATCGCGTTCACCATAAAATGAGTCACGCGGATGGAATACGCGACATATACGATTTGTCACGAAGCTCACGTGTACAACGGTAATTCGGACGTCCAATTCGAGCGGCGTAGCTTATCGTAATAGTTGGCCGCGGTAAACGCGGGACGCAAAAATACGTGGTCCGTACCACCGTAGGCACTATTCCTACCCGCGGACCCAGACAAAACAGTTGCACGCCAAATTGGCAATATTCCACCCGTGTATACTCGGCCGTCGCTGAAATTGGAAATGTAGCTCGCGCATCTAGATTGGCCGGCCTCGGTTGAGCGAGAACTCTCTTCTCTCTCTCTCTCTCTCTTTTTTCTGCTCTCGCTTGTCTGTTATTGCACGTCACCGGGGAGAATATCGGTACCGGGACACGTTTTATTAGACGGAATTCCTAACTGTAACGATTTATCTGTGCTGCCGCAGATATTGCCCGGTTGCACCGTCACCTCTTATTATCTCTCTATCTTTTTCGCTCGTCTCGCGGCTGCACGAGTTCGCGGTTGCCCAACCGGCAAAAAAAGGTGAGGTCGCGCTTTTATTACCGTCATTATTATCGTTATCGTAATGCACGTCCGCGGAGAGGAAGAGAGAAGTATCGTCGTAAAATTCGGAGTATTTCTCCTAATTGCGAATAGTCACGGACGGTCCGTTTCTTTCGTCGTTTCGAGTTTCTCGCGGGGAAACGCGGCAAGATCGTCTTGATGTCAAACCGTCGCGTTTTCCTCGTAAAATGCAAGCGTACGACTCGCGTAAGCAGATATCTTCCGACCGATAAGCGATAGGGAGAAACAAAGAATGAAACCGCAAAGTGCTCCCGCCGTGCTATTCAATGGAAGCTTTATCGTTGCCTTTCGAAACGAATGAACAACGTCATTTAACAGTCAATTGCCGTATCAATAAACGACCGATCGAGAGTCGAAAATGTGTGACGAGAGAAATTATAGCTGATTATTCGAGCAATGATATCCTTACGGGAGACATTTCGACATTTGTCGAAATTTGCGCTGTGCTATTATATGCACTTTGACGATACTCATAATTCGATGGCCGATAATACCAGATGCACAAAGCACAGTGAAACAGCAGTGAATCGATGTCATTTTCATTCGCGCGTGTCAGCCGAATTGATTCCTCGTCGAATCGAATATTATCGAATGGTTTCCGCTAGAGCGAAAGAACGAGATCGTCTCTTCGTTTACGTGCTGTCGTCGCCACTGTTACTTTCGTCCCAGGGGGGAGTCTCGGGGGTGATCCGGTGCAATATCCCGAAAGCGCGATCAGATCCTTCGTGGTCCACCACGGTTCATCTCTCGCTCGTCCCGTCCGCCCGAGCAGCGCGCTCTCCGACATAAAACGAGCGAAATGGTTTTGACGTGGAGTGCGGGAGCGACGGCGACGAGGGTATGGTACGGCGACCGGGGATGGCGCGACGTTCCATAATCCATTGTGTCCAGTGCCAATTAAACGGTGCTGCCATGCGTATGGTCAGGAACTAACCGGCCGTTCTCAACACGGTCACAGATCTGTGCGCATACGCGCACGCACGGAGGTTTCTCTCTCGGTAAGAGGAGCAGCCGCGGCTTGATGCAGGAGGAGGCGGAAGAGGAAGAGGAAGGAGGGTGAGGTGGGCCACGGTTCGATTGGGGAGCATCTGGACCTCTGGATGTACCGGCAATTATCGGACCGGGTTACCTACAACCGTACACCGCACGCTCACGTACACGTGAATACGTGAGCGTGTTTCGGAGGGTGAGAGGCAGAACGGAAGAGCGAGCGATAGAGGAAAGAGAAAGGGAGAGAGAGATATATATATGTATGTATGTGCATATATATAGAGAGGAAGTGAGGTTTGGTTGTGCAAATGCGCGAGAATCCTTGCAGCATGCGTTATAATCGCGATGGTTAAATCGGCTAGCCTTGCGCGAGAGATCGGTAGAAATCCGTGATTGGTCTCTCTGCTACTTGATCCGGGGTTAGATCCTTCGGGCCACCTACTAGTCGAGCACGAAGTCCGATTCGGTACGATCTGGCCGGTCCGGTCACGGCGATGCCATCTCACCCTTCATCCGCGTGTCTCCTTGGCTACTGCGGTTCTACACCCCCGGGGGTGAGCATTTGAACGTGTCGGTTTCGCAATCGGAAATTCGAGACGTTCCGGTTACGAGGGAGAACAGGTGATTGTTTCTGACTCGCTTGTCTAGGTGTAAGTGCGGTGTCGGCCGGTGCCTTGATTGGATTGGACGTGGTCACTGACGAAAGGGTCGTATCGAGTATCTCTTAATGACTAGACTAGACGGTGCGAATGTTTTACGCGAATGTTTGGTCACGCTAACGCGGCTTAATGAGGAGAACCGCGATTCTGGAGATTCTTACGCTGTTCATTAGCGTCGCAATACGATGATTGCGTGTTCGCACGGAAGGGGCGGGTATAGGGCCAGTTATACAATAATGCCAGTTATAAGAAAATATATAAAGAACCCTTAATTTTTAATTATTTAAAATGAGAATATATTTTTATGTCAGAATTTCAAGGATTTATCGTAAACGAAATGCCACGGATGTCGCGAGTGGTTAAATTTCTCAGGCTTTAAACGCCGCGAGTCTCATCTTTCGCGAGAGGAAGAATGCAGGGAAGAGGGGAACATCTTGACGTTTCGAGCACGAACGAGGGTGCTATTCTTGAACTCGCGTTTCTCCGCTCGTAGCATTTACTTCGTTCATTATGGCAAACATATTACGGTGAGCCGCGCATCCCAGCGGGTCGCATGATGGAGATGTAATCGTGATATCTGTGTTTGCTAATGTAAATCCGTCGCGCTACCGGTATTTATAATGCGAGCGGGCATAATCGCGTGTCCGATGCACCTTACGTTGCACGCGCATTTACCGTCCCCACACCACCGTTTTTATTATTGATGACCATTCGTATTTCCTGACCGATCTGCCGCAAGATCTAATGGATATGCCCGCTTAATGAACCGTATTAAGAATTGCGGTAATAATTATGCGCGCTGTCAATCTGAGATATAGTTACTGGTCGCAGGATACGTAGTCGTTAACTAACGGAATTACGGCAGATCCTTAAATTTTATTTACCAAATTAATTTCGAGATTGTCAAGTGGCTTTTCGTGTCTCGCGCACGAGTACGGCATGAGTCTTTTTATAACGATTGTAGATTTTATATCTGGACGGTTCTTCGCCGCGCCATAATTCGCTCCGTACTCTTACAATCTAACTACCCGCCGTTACTCTTTATGTTATACTAAATTTGTATTTTTTTTTCTTTCGTAATCATCGATCGCAGTAATCCAGCGTCTAACGACTCATCCTTCAGTATTCATGGCGTATTAGCGGGCAGATTCAATTATAAATTCAAGCGCGTAATGCGCTAAAGGATCCGCGAGATCCTCGAGGTGCAGGGTGTATCTCAGATTGTGCGATCGCGTGTTCCGAGTCGTCGCGATGACGAAGAGATGCGCCGGAACTCAACTAATCGAACGCAAGAATCGGCCGAGATGGTAGGAATGAACTTACCGCGCGTTGTATGCTCTTTCCACGTGGACACGTGTTCAACCACGTGTGCTTCGACCCCTCGGCCGTTACTTCTGCCTTTTTACCTCTTCTTTTTTTTTCCTCTTTTGCCCGCTGCTCCTGACTCACTGTAGAGTTCCACTGTCTTTTTTCTCTCCTGCCTCTCGCGTCCAACTACGCTCGTCCTTTTTCCACCGATGCACGCAGCTCATGTCTTACATAGGGTGAGTCAGTAGAAAGTACTCTCGCGCGATACAGAGGGTCGAGAAATATGTAATCGCTATTTAAAAATAGCATTAGGATATGTTTTTATTTGTCACCTTTCTTGTCTTCATATTCTTTGAGTCTGTGATAACTTTTAAACTACAGACATAGCGTTACTTGAACTCAGCGTTAAAATGTTAGGCAAGACCTTGCAAGATGGCTTTCTGTGCGACCAAATATTACAATAAATGATAAATTTGTCATTTTAAGATAAATGATGTTACAAAGTAGAGCTGATAAAAAATGTAACACTAATACATTCACAAAGTCCTATTTATGAGCGATATGCGAATTGGAAAATTTCAAAAGCCGCATATGGTTTGTTACCTGAGAGAAATGATAATTCTTCGAGACACACCCTGTATATTCTCTTATATACTACGCGTGCCTGTGTGCGCGCACACGTACCGCGTGTTCGTCGTCCTTTTGCTTCCTGCGTGGAGAAGGTCTTTTATTATTTTATTATAGAACGGGTTTGTCAGTATATTGCGATCGCGCGCGCGCGCGCGAATAAGACGAGGGAGAAGTGGAGTATAGCCGCGTCAACGGTGCCACGGATCTCGGATCGTCCTGTGGCAAAATATCGCATGAAATTGATACAAGGCGCAGCGAAGTTTATTGTACGCGCAGCGGAGCCGCGTAATTGACTGAATAAATTTGCCTACGTGCGAAATGAAAGATGCCTTTTTTTCCGTTAAAGCTGCATAAATTGTTATTTCAAGTTTTATTTGGTTCTTCTTTTTAAACGATACCTATCGGGCAAAATATGTATGGACGAAAAAAAACATACAATGTTGGCTCTGGTGGAGGGTCTTTCATCAAATCACTTTTTCGTCGCCGCCAAATTTATAAGCGATGAAATGCATAATTCATTTCGCTCCTTTTCTATATTTATTCGGTTATGATGATGAACGCGGCGAGGCGGTGCAATATAGGCGATGATAGCAGCGATGGCTACCACTCGTGTACACGCGGACCGCATAAATTCATTTAACGTGTGGTTATCGATGACCATCGAAAGATTTATGACGACGAAACCCTCCGTTTTTTATGATCCTCTTGGCTACCCTCTAATTTTTGTCGTCATGCCCCTCTTCGTACCGCGATTGCTACTCCCTTCTGCTGTCATTGTAAGACATTGCATGCACTTTGACATCGCAGCGAATAGATGCTCCAATCTCACGCAGTAATCGCGCTTACATAAATGTCGTGAAATAATGATACATTAAGTCGCGACGTTTTCACGTTGAGTGGAATAAAAGGAGGAGTGATTAGAAGCCGCTTTAATCACTGTCGCTCGATGACTCGAATGTCACTTCATGGTCGTTAGACGTGGAATTACGCCGTCTTCCCCGAATCCGACACTGAATACAATTTAATGAGCCTAATGGCACTTTAATCCGTTCGCGTAAGGATGCCTTTGAAACATTGGCGCAGCGCTCGAGGACAAGTCGGTTCTTGCTGTCCGCTCCAAGGTGGAGGCCCTTTCCGCGAAAGTTTCCGGAATAATTAATTAATTTGTCCAATCGATACACTTCAAATTGGTTAAGTTTAGCAGCGTGCGGTGTATAAAGCACGCCGGTTTAGCTGGTTAATTGTTCACGAACATACTTGGCCGTCAACCTGTCGAGTTAATGTCACGATTCTCTGAACATTTACCTAATGAATTAATTACTTTGTTGTTTCACTCCGCTGTCTCAAACGTAACTTCGATTTAATAACGTAGAATTGAGAAACTTAAGTGAACACACTCGTAAGAATGATTTTGCAACTGTAGCAATAATTTTCTAGGTACAAAAAAATAACCGAGATATATAAATGAATAGCTAATACTGCGAAATCGCATATGTTTTGTAGTTAATCAACTTAGGGTGGCTCCTGCATAAACCGATCGAAAAGTAGAAAAAATTGAAATGTTATCTGTCAGTACGTGAAATTTCAGATCCGGTCGCCGGTGAAATAAAATAAAGGAACTGTGTTAAAGTTGTATTTTTTAACATTCCAGTAAACACTAATTGTAAGTAACAGTTACATAACATAAATATTATAATTTTCTACTCAGCAAGATAAATGTAATATAACACCCATGCTATATTACATTTTCGTTGTTAGGTAGGAAATTATAATATTGATATTATGTAACTATTATATTACTTGGTGTTCACTGGGATAGGAGTTATGGGCCGATCGCTCGCAAAAGCACTTTAAATGTCACAAGGATTCAAATGTGCTATTAAGTATATGACGCCACCGACCTCTGCAAGCAAATACTCATTGACATTATCACATATTTTTAAATGTGTTTTTAAATGTGCACATCTAAATTAGCATATCAATGCATTTGATCAATAATGCATTGAATGATATTTTTTTATGAAAAGAGACATATGAAGCACTCATACTAACCGCTCCTTCGTGCAGGAGCCACCTTAAATAACAGAAAAAGAATTTATATCTCAACTGTTAAGCTTATTCTACAATGGACGCAAAACGCAAGACGCTAAGCCGCGACGCAAGAAATCGACCGATCACCGTCAAATGTGAGAAGAATGCTCGACTGTCATTGGCCGATTTCTTGCCCTGCGGCTTAGAGTCTTGCGTTTTGCGTCCATAGTTATAGAATAAGCTTTAGCGAATGTTAGGAAGAAAGTCTTGCATCAATTGTATTCCTTACAACGAGAGATCGTTCTAGCTATGGCGCCGAAATACATTTTTATCCAACGTGAGAATGATTAATATTTGGCCATGAAACCTAAACTTTTCAGAAGGTATTACCAGAATGTTGCTGTTACAAATTTTGCAGGCTACAAACAATTTTCTAACAGACACAAAATAGTGACCAATTTTTGTTGCAAAATCTAGAAATCTACCTGCGTTAGTAAGATATTTTGTTTGAATGTGCATAGAGATAGATTCTGAAGCGTAATTCTGGCGTCAAAATCACTGAGGCGTAGAAAACATTTGTTTTTCATGTAATGTTAAAATGATATTTTTATCTCGAGTGTGGAATACTTGCAAGTTTTAATAACGATGAAAATCGCCCGACAGAATCCAAGAGTGCCTGCGGTATTTTCTTTAAAAAAAAAATAGCAAACGGAAGATGAATGTAGTTCCTCTCAGTTTCACAATTCTGATTTAATCGTCTATATCACATTACATGTGATAACTGATAGCCGCCTTCCCCCCGCAGTGGATCATTTCCGCTATTTTGATTGGTATAATCGCGCTTAACGGTAAACGCCGTTTATTGTTCGCAAAAACCAAAACCGAGCGTTTGCCGAAGGTTGGAGTAAGGTTTTAAAAGTAGTCTTTGCGGCGGGCTAAGGTCAGTGTCGCGAACATAATATGGTTAGTGACCGCGTGACGTCAGATGGGTGCGGAGGGAAGGGGGCGAAAGGGAGGGGACCACGTGACAACGATAAAACAGAACGTACGGGTGGGGACCACGTGGAGCACGGTGGACAAGCGCGCGAGAGGGGTAAGCGGCAGGGAAACTGGCTGGTCCGCCAGTTGCAACGGGGAAAGGGTGGGCTGCCGAGGGGCGTCGAGGGGAAAGGGCGGCGGGCGTAGTACTACGCCTCGTACTACACGCACGTGCGTGTGTAAGACGATAACGAGAGTGCACGCATTGGCTCGCGGACGCGCGCTCGTATGTGTGCGCGCGTATGCGCGCGCCTCGCGTTGATACGCGCAGCGCGGCGAGAACCCGATCAGGGTCGGACGTACCGCGTCCAGATCTACGGATCGGGAAATGCACTCGCGTTTTCGCGGGAATAAAAACGCTTCGGACGCGGACCCTCGGCGCTAACTGGGCTGAGCGATCTCGCGTGCCTCCCTTTTTCCCCGGTCTCGAAATATTTTCAGGCTTCGAAGAATTCGAGGCTGTACGCGCAGGCCGCTCGACAATGGACGACTTTGTTAGGGGAGATATAGATACGGTGAGATACGGCACAACACGAAATATACTCTCGTAAAATGTGGTTCAGTCTCTTTACGAAATTCGTTTTTCTTTTAACTCCGCGTGACTGATAACTGATGTCTGCTCGAATCAATAAGTAATCAAGTGCGACTTGTATAAAATCCATCTCGAAATATTCATTCCCAAATTTCCGATCATCGGAGAGACTCTCTTTCCAAAATTGTCCGAAGCTATTACGCACTCATTTTACAGTCAGTTTCTATTTTTTACCGATCTCCAATTATATCCTCCGTTAAAGGCGCATCTTCCGGAGACGAATAGAAAATTCAGAATTGTTCAACGTCCGATTAGAGGGGGGAGGAATCGTCCCGCCGTCAATGCGAAGCGATCGATCGCCGATTGATTATGCACGTCTATTTCGGATTCACGCGCGGATGCGTATTGCATTACGCGCGATTTACATATGTCAGTGCGACGGTCCGACCCTGAGAGTAATAATGGCTCGTATCTGCGTAACACGTAATACGATGGCGAATACGGGAGAAAGACAGACGCGAACCGTGGGCAGGGAGGGAATGGGACGAGGACGCCGGAGGGCGAGTGTAAAAAAAAAAAGGAAAAGAGGAAGAGAGCAGGGGCCTGCGAGTGCTTCGCGGTGCACGGTGCAACGATAACGCGTTCTGCAGGATGACTGATAGCTTTCATATCGCGGGAGGATGTTGCGGATGCGTGGGTAGATGTGGGGATGAGGCCACGGACAAGTTTCCTTTATCACGGCGCATTGCGAACCTAAAGTCCGATACGTGTGACAACGAGCGTGGTATATCGTTGAAGTACACGGAAGAGACGTAAAAGATTACTGTCACAAAAGGCGTACGCCGCTTTTTAGCCTTCCAGCATCAAGACAGATAGTTGGAAATTCACTCTCCTGCCTGCGTTTTAATTTACGGCAAATGATTTCCACCATCATTCCGCGTACGTTGTCGCCGCGTTTTATCGAGGTTGAATTTCCCAACAGATCCCATCGTCG
>NW_011967223.1:2146832-2159021 GCF_000949405.1 Vollenhovia emeryi | reverse complement strand
ATGTATATTTGGGGCGCGTTTCTCCTTTAGTGTTTACTTTTTGCACAGATCCACCTCTTGCGGCATTTTAAACGAAGAAAGAATAATAAACAGATATTTTCTCTCCGACATGTGGTTCCAAAGAACGCTTTGCACTCGCATGCAAAATTACCACTATTGTCGGGATTTCGCCATTTTCGCGATAATAATTTTGGCTTGCATGTAGAAGAACGTCTCTCTCCGGGACTTAGCGGAGTGAAACGTGGTCGCGCATCGGATCGCGAGCTTAACGGCGGCTCTGTAAAAAGTTACGCGGGGAAGTAAACGAAATGGGGCAACAATAAACGAACGCATAGGCGAAAGGGGAGCGGTCGATGGAAACGTCAAAATGTAACACGGCGTTACGAGGCACGTAACAAACGGCCGGTTGTTCTGCAATAATGCTGGTATTGTTGAGCTTATCAAGCGAGGCTAATTGGACGCCAACAGCTGGACCGAGGCTTCGCTGTAGCCCGGACTGCAGTCCGCGCGCTGCCTCTACTTTACACTGATAATGTAATGGGACCTATCTGGAACACAAAAGATCGCAATAGATTAATGGATTTGTCTGAAATTGTCACCGAGTGTCAAAACAAATCGATGGGGAAAGCGGCAGACAGTATTTGCTACTAGACGGAGAGCTGTGTGTTGCATCGTCGGCGTTGAACGCGTTAATCCCCTTTATCGGCCTTTCAACGAAATTGCATGCAAATGCGAAATGCAGTCCGACACGAATCCGACAAGGTTTCCAGCACAAAACTTATAGTCCTACGTTCGTCTGACCTTTTCGCATCGCTTTTCCATAATTCTATCACGGCTGTATTTCTGCCGTAATTTTTGCTTTCCATTTTAATTAAAGTCAACATTGACATTTCGATCGTACTCGATCGCGATTTTATGCGTCATAGTGACAACACTACTCGAGTTTCTTAAAACAATAAGCGAGTAACTCCTCGCTACTTGAATTTAACGACGAGGCAGACAAGACAACGCGACGCGCGCGACGCAGTTGAGGCAGGCGATCGTATCGACTTTCACAACAGGAACACGAGGAGGCTGTGTTTGCGTTGCGAGAATCGACTTCGCGGCTCGGGTGTGTGCGTGATGAACGCGCGCGAGCGTTACGCACATCGCGCGTGCAGTAATAATAGCCGGGGCGAGCCTCGATTAGAGCCTGCCCGTACGTAAGTAGTAAGCAGGAGCGCAAGAAACGGTGGCGGGGCCGCTTCTGTTTTGCGGAGAAGGAGATGAGAAAGATTGCGCGCAGAACGTGCGTATGTATGTCGGATTTTGTACCAGCAGTTCCGTCTGTAACTGAAAGAAGCAAATTGCCGCGTTCTCGTGAAAATGGACCGCTATTTCGCACAATCGGCCGATGCCCTCTCGCTGCGCTACATACACATATACAATTGCCTGCCGTATTTACATATAGGTATTTCAAGCGTTTCAATCATCGTCGACAATTACGCTGACGCGCGATAATTTACGTGTCGATTGTTCAATTTTGCAACGCTTTTTCGGACCATTATCAGTTTTCGATAAATGTGTTCGCGGGAGATTCGGTTCTCACGTACCTCGTTAATATCTAACGAGCGCACGAGTCGCTTTCGAGCGATACCATTTAGATTGGTGTGGAGGCATACATTGAATCCGGCGTTGGCCGATAACTGCCGTATCCTTCCTATAATGCCAGAAATGAAACGCGGACTACTTTAACCGGATTAAAATCGAGGGTACAGAGAGAGAGAGAGAGAGAGAGAGAGAGGCCGAGGTTGAGTGAGGTTCCGTGTTGATTCTAACGAAATCTTCGTTTTCCTCCCCTCGCCCGATTGGCGGAGCATCGCGGCCAATGCTCGGAATCGAAACTTCGCCGCGATTCTCTCGCCTCGAGTTTACCGAGTTCGAAACTAGTCGACCGTCCAATCGGACGGGGTATCGCGCAAAGTCTCTGTCTCCCGAGACCCGTACTGTCCCTGGGTCGGGCGAAATTAGTCGATAAACCCCGGTTTAAAGTTCCCGAACTTCTATACAGGAAGAGTTTGCCCCCGCGAGGCAGTAGGAATTTACTTCCCCGTCGCGGATCAAGGAGAACAAAGGGTGGAACGGGGAAAGGAAACTGAAGAAGCTGAAGGAAGAATCGGGGTGAAACGGCGCATGATTTTTTTCTGGGACGAGTCGCGGAGCTTGGAAAGAGAATCGTTGCGCCGTAAATCCGTTGCCCTTCTTGTATGTCAATTAATCGAGTAAAATCACCCCTTAAGGGGATCCTAAAGCCGTCTGTTTTATCGACATTCTTTGTTAGAAGTAATCTTTTAATTTGCTTTATCGAAATGCAAAACTCTTTTACGGAATTAAAGTACGGAACGAACTCTAGACTATGCTGGTCGAATTTATACCAAAAACGAAAAACAAAATTAAAAATTTTGCTAATTTTTGGTACACTTGACGACAATATTTGCTTGATACAAGAATTTTACAATAAATATGTACAGAATAAGACCAGCATACTCTAGGGACAACATATAAGAACAATATCGTGCAATTAGGACTAAGATTCATAGCCTAGAAAAAAAGATTACTTCTAATAAACGCAAGTTCAGAAATCCAAGTCTAGAAGAAGAAGAAAAGGAGCAGTATGGCGTGTAGAAATAGTCGCAGGCTTTTTCGACAGTCTGTCAGATTGTCAGTAAAGCCATGGCGTTGACGATCCAAAACTCTCGGTCTGAGCAATGTGTAGCTAATAAAATTGCTGCTTTTGCGTAAAAGTTGCAAATTGATTGGCTATAAATTTCTCGGACCGAGTAGAACTTGGAAGTACAAGTGTCGATAATTGACGTTTTTAATCCCGTCTCCTATATACATATATCTTATCGACACTGATCGAGTTCGTCAGCGGCTTTAGGATTCCCTTAATGATCCCTTCTAAAAATTAATCGCGACCAAATCTCAAATTATTTATCGTAATTCTCGAGTTATCGAAGGAGGAGAGCGGACATTGAAAGAGCTGAATCTCTCTTCTGTGCAGAATCGCGCCGGGGTTTCGTCTCCGACTGTACCAATCAGCAAGGCGCCACAGAAAACGCATTAATGAGTAAAGCACTGGCCGGTGCATCGTTCCCGACGCCGCTAATACGTTTATTTCCCCGAGACCTCGGTAACTATGTTCGTGGAATCGCCGATCGCGTTCCTCGCGCTTCCCGGATGTGCGAATGTCGGCCGCGGTTATCTCGGAGGCGCGACGCCACTGATTGATTGAGGCATCGAATTTCATTAATCGCTCGTTAGCCGATGCGCCTCGTATGTAAATCTCGGTCGTATGTACGGCTAGAGAGCGGGTATATAGATAGCGGGTTATCGGTCGCTCTTGCAGAGTGAATCGCTCCTTCCCTGCGGCTCTCGCCGTGATTCATTTAGTTGAAAATAATAACGCGCCGCTCTCTTCTCTCGTCCGTGTACATATATGTGCACGATATTCGAGCACGCCCCTCGTCTCCGCGACACTTCTGATCCTTCTCTCCATCCCGTCGGCCGTATCTCTCGCTCCCCCGTTTCTCTCCGCGTCGTCATTTTCTTTTTCTCGCGAACGTCCGTCTTTCTTCGTCATCGGAAAATCGCGGCAGTCGGACGTTGCAGCCTATTATGGGTCAACGTTCCGCGTTTAGCGCATCAATCGAAGAATTCCTCCTGCTCCAAGTGCACGATTTTAACGTCTGATTAGCCACGCGCGCGGAAATTGCTAATTAATTGTCAACACTTAACGTACGGTGAACCTTGCGTATTTAATCGGCAAATGTTTAAACATTGATTTGAAACCTCACGGCGCATTTATATCGCGAATTTTTCATTTACCACCTTCTCGTGCGCTCTCGTTCTTGTTAACCGTCTTTGTCTACGCGTGGCAGTCCTCTGCGATCCGAGCGGGTCAGCTGGATAAAGAAAGCTCTTTCTAGCTGCCAGTCGTTCGCGCAGCAACATCGTCCAACGACGATGTCGACGAAGACGACGACGACGGCCGCGCGATGGGTCTCTACGTTGGTAAATGGTCATTGAGTCAATTACGCGGATAAAGTGCGCCATTGTGCGGCGCGGCAGCGATTTTTCTAACCCCGTTCTCCTGTCACAGACGTTCGCGGGGTTAGATGGATAACGACTCGTGCCTAATGACGTGCGTTTATTTGATACGGTAGTTAGCACACTTCCTTGCCGTTCCCCTTGCCAATGGAATCGAAGAATAAGACGCGGAATGTATCGATCTCTTAGGTGCTGCGGACTTTTAACTTCTCGTAATAAGTAGCGTGCAATCCTCAAGTCGTACACTAAGAAACAAAAGTTATTGAAATGACTAAATACGTTTAGTCGGCGGCATTTCTTCAGTTCAAATATTTTTAAGTTAAACAAACAGTGATTTATTGACACGCATATTGAAAATTTTAAATAAATTTTTTAAAAATTATTTTTATAATGAGAAAAGCATATTTTTATGAATTGACGAATATTTTTACGAATCGATAAATATTTGCACGGCAGTCCGCGATCGCCGCATTTAGTTGAATCGAGAAATCTTTCTCGATTCAACACCTTTCTTTTCTCAGTGTAGCGAAAAGACGGCACGATAGAGAGAAATCTTTGCGAATAATATCCAACGAGTCGGTTGAGAATAATTAAGGCTGTCGAAATCACACTTATTATTAAAAATGATATTTGATACATGGATCGTTTATTTGTGCATTCCGCAGTGTTTGTTTGTTTCTTCATGATTTAGTCCTAATATTATCCAGAGTTGAAACGCGCAATATAAGTGATAATGAAAATGAGCGCTGATGAAAGATGATAACGTCCGAGTGATGATACAGCTGGACGGCATAATAACAACAGCGTGTGATGTTCACTTCTTGATAAAGCGATTACGATAATGACACGCCATTATCATCCCATGATACCGCGTAGTTACATGCCCACGCATCTGAATTGTTCTTTTATTACTATTGTTATAGCGCTCCGTATTTCCGGTCGGTGTATCGGCGAGTCTATGAGAACTCGAGGCGAATAAATATTTTATGGTGTAACGATCGAACGGCTTTTTTCATATTTTATGCGTAAATTGTTTTTCCTGGATTCTATCGAAAAGAAATGTGCAAACGCTTCGTATCCGAAATGTCAATTATTTACGTGCGTTTCGTAAATTATTCTTCTAAAATACGGATAAACATGAAATAACAAGTTACAATTAATTGTTATTCCATAATTGTTATTTCAGACATTCGCACGCATCGATGGTGTACGTGAAAGAAACAATATGCTCGTTTTCCCTTTAGAGACAAATTTTCCCACAAGTCTCACGTGCTAACGAATGTATCGCAGGTTTCGCGATACCGGAAATTCACTTAGTAAGGTGCAATTATCTTGTACAACTCTCTCTTGTACGTTAAATCAAAATCCCACGATCGACCGCTGCCCGTTGCGTTCAATTATAGCATTTATAATGCGGTGTGTCATCGGTGGGGCGAGCGGCGAGTTATTATTCGCGAGAAAAAGCATGTACATACCGCGGTATCGAGTGTTTCTCTCGGCGCGTGTACGCCCGTAATATTCGGTTAGCCCCGTGCACGTGATCTTTGGCAAGTTAACGATAGGTTCGCTACCACTGGCACCCCCGTTCAGCCGCATTATGAATATACCCCCGATACGCATGAGCGCTACTTCGCACGCCTCCGCGTTTTACCCCTTTCATATCACATATCGATTTTTTTTTCATCGGGACCGAATTGCACTCGGTGACCGATTCGCGGCCGAATGCACGAGCAAAATCAATGCTCGATAACGATCCTTTTGAATTTGATTTGAGTATTCATAAATTGTGTGGACCGAAGTGGATTCGCGGTTGAGGTGAATTCACGTCGTCCGGTTTCGTTGTGGCTGGATCGGTAGGGGATTAGAGAATCGTGTCCTGCGCACCAAAAATTAAAGCGCAATTACGATTCTCAGAGATTCGCCACTCTCGTCGCGCCATTTTACTAGCCTACGCGAACTCGTTTGTTCTTTCTGAATAAACAACGTGTTTCAATCTAAAAATTATCGCTGGTGGTTAATTATAGTTGAGACGCTAGGCGTGTATTCGCGCGCGATTTACTCTCCGCGCAGGGACGGCGCGCGGGCGTGGGATTACACGTGTTTCAAAAGAACGGTCGACCGACACGCACGTGAGACGAAAGACGCCGATTGGGCGCCGGTAAATATACCGGGGCGCCCCCGGTGTGTTTATTCAAATTCGGTTCGACACGCGGAAAACAAGCGTGCGCATCGCGCGCGATGGACACGCGAGACTTGCGTGCACGTAGTGCAGTATATGGTACGTACGCGCTCATCAGCTAAGTGCTCCCGACGCTGTCTCCCGCCGGTTTACGCGCGTACGATTTGTTTTAGCAAATGAAGAGGAAATGGGCACCGTCAAATTCGCTTAATTTCGGCCGTACCTACTCAAGCCACGCACGCACTTAACGCTGCTATCGTTGCATTTCACGTGCGCTCGCGTATCATTAATCTGCATATTTATCATTGGCCCGAAACACTTGTGTCCTTGTTGTGAAATAATCGTCCCAGCTTTGTACGATTATCAAGTCGTTTTACTGCGATTGTCCACTAATATTTAATACGTATTTTGTATGAATAATAATGGAAATAAAATATAAGGATTGTTACATCATGTATGGGCACCCTCGAAATAGATAGGTTAAGCCGTAGATTTAAGTTTGGACCAAGTTTGTTAGAACAAGTGGATATAATGTACAATACGATTGTAACCCTGAGAGGAAAACGATAAAGATTATTATATTACATCATGTATGGCCTCAGTTTGTTCTAAAATAAAATTAAAGCGTCAAAATGTGACTCAGTTATCGAATCTCGTTTAAGAAAAAGTCATCATACGCTTATCTTTAACAATTTTTTTCACAGTAAATACACCATACAATGCAATAAATCTTTTTGCGATTTATTAGGGCACTCTTAAAGAACACAAACAAATTTTTGTCATAATTTAAGCAATTTTTTAATTAAGCGTTTTCTACACCGTTCGAGTGGCGTGTCAAAAAGATACAAGTCCGCTACGTTGATGACTTTTTTCATTCAGGCTTTCAAAGATTTTTAAGCTTTTAAAGAAAGTTTTTAAAGATAAGCATAGATTTTGAGCCGTTAAAGTGGAATGATCCCTTAATGGGTCGGAAGGTGCCGTGTAGTTTGTCCAGTGTAAGAGACTTTAGTTTTTTGTTTTAACGCGTAAAAGTAATCATAAGAAAATAAGAAAAAAATAAATAAATCGCGCGCGCAGGTGTCGTTCTAGTACTATAAAAATCAAGAATACTTTTTGAAACACATGAATATTGTTTCATGCTGCTAACAAGTTTTCGTGTCAGCATAAATCTACGCTCTCAGTTTACGCGCCTATTCATGTCGGGGCCCGAAAATGGAATACATTTGAGGTGGACGAATACCGTTATCGTCGGATCGATCTTCGCATCAGCCCTAAAACGTGATATATCGATCTCTGCGGACGCGGCGCAAATAATGTCGTTGCGCGTAACCACCGATGTCGGCTAATGAATTCTTAGTGTCCGCGCGCGCTCACGGCTCTCGAGCATTCCCGGACACGCGAGCTCCTCGTGGAGGGTTAATTTAATACACGTAGATCGCCCGCAGGTATATCCACCCAGGCCCAGGTATCTTTCGTCTCCGCCCTACGCCGGCGAGCACAGACCGCGAAACCGACGCCGCGCCGCGCATAATACTCCGTTATATCCTTCCGACCCCTCGCTCGTTTACCCTCACGCTCGCGGGGGTTGGAAAGAGTTATATCCACGATCTTCTATCAGCGCGCCACGGTAATGAGAACACGACGATCATTGAAATAATACGCCGCGATGAAATGGGATATGCCACCTTACTTGCGTACGTGCCCCTATTGTGCGCCGAACGAACGTCGGGACGTTCAGTCGGGAGATGCCAGAGATGATGTAAGTGCGCGTCTCGAGGGATAATCGCTCCCAATGACAACGGTATCGAGTAAATATGTACATTTTGGGGACCGTACGCGTATTTTATCGTCACACGCAATCGTTTGTAACACTGGCCAACAAAATGTTGTAACAAGAAAACTATTTGCTAATTTTGATATCTCCTTCTGTTGCTATCACGAAATCGTATTTGTTTTATTTCGATCGGGTCTTGATTTTTCGTAACAGTTACAACCTATAAAATTTCGCATTTACTGCTTTTACACCAGTGTTGGGCATTAAGCGATTAAATATTTAGTTGACTAAAGTAATCCATTAATAAAAAATCGCAATTAATCAATCATCATGCATGTAATCGTGACTAATTTAATCGATTAAAATTTTTAATCGATAAATCAGTGTAGAATTAATCGAAGCAAATTAATCGATTGACACTTAATCGTTGTATACATATAATCACGATTTATCAAATCGTGATTGATCTAATCGATTAATTTAATCGAGTATTGTAATCGATTAATTGAACCAATTTTTTAAATTAAGCATTGAATAAAGAAGTAATCAGTAATGCGTCCTTAATCATTAATTGTAATCAAGATGTGATGAAACTTATAGTTAATTTCCACTTTTTGCAAAAAAATATTATATTGTAAACCGCATGTATGAAGATAAGAAAGGTAGCACATAATTATATAACACCTTTTTATAATTTTAATTAGTTCATATATACCTACTAAAAGGGAAGATATTATAAGAAAAAAAGAATAATGTTAAGCATATTGTTTTCCTTTTTCTAAAATAGTCATTAATCGGTAAGTATCAAAAGATCATTTATGAATATATATATACAATAATGACGACACAAATGATACAAATCAACCGGTGCAAAGAAAACACAATTGTTAAAAAAAATTTTTTTTTATTACTTGTTACAAAATTGGTTCAATTAATCGATTACAATACTCGATTAAATTAATCGATTAGATCAATCACGATTTGATAAGTCGTGATTATATACAACGATTAAGTGTCAATCGATTAATTTGCTTCGATTAATTTGCTTCGATTAATTCTACACTGATTTATCGATTAAAAATTTTAATCGATTAATTTAATCGATTAAATTAGTCACGATTACATGCATGATGATTGATTAATTGCGATTTTTTTATTAATGGATTACTTTAGTCAACTAAATATTTAATCGATTAATGCCCAACACTGTTTTACACTGCCGCTTAACGTTGTATTTAATTATTGTGGCTTTGTTACTAGTGAAATCGATAGTTTAATTTTGTTATTTTCGAGTTTTTGTAATTTTAGAGTAATTGTGTTACAAAAAAGTCAGATTTTGTCGGCCAGTGTAATCGGCAATACAAAACGTGAAAGATAAAATTGTGAGAAATTGCTCTTTCGCTAATGGAAAGTTTATGAACTAATTACTTAAAATTGAGAAACTTGAGATACGGATATTAAGTCCCTTATTCTGCAACGAGTCATAGTCTACGTTTTTCTTCCGTTAAGATTTATCAGCTATGCGAGATATTGAGAGCTCAAGATTCCAAGTTACGGTGACAAGCCGTCGTACGTCGATGAATACTGGCGCATACCATCCCCCCGGATTTCCACTCGCGGTAGAAAATTCCAAACGGCTAGGAGAAATCTGATAACGATTGTCTCTCGGGGCTTGAGCGCGTCTAAGATGTTCCGTTATCGAGTTTATGCGATCGTCTCGAGCGGACCGTCGTCTCTTTAGGTCGCGTAGCTATGCGCGAGTACGGGGCGTCGAGAGCCTCATTAGATCGATCGGCGGAGTGGCGCGCGAGTGTCCAATTATCATGATTCTCTTATCGAGTACCTTCCTCGGCTCACCGCGAAGTGGAGGAACTCGGAAAATGGCCCCCGAATAAATCAATCGGCCGCCGAACTTGCCGATCCGACTTGGTGATCGCGTGCGCAGTCGATACCTCCGGGAGGAGAGGGATCGGGGATTGGCATAAACTTCGGGGGCTGATTGTCCGTGACGAGCTCATCCGGGCCGATTTTATGGCCATGTAACGTGCATCCCGCTTTACTGCCGCGATGTTCCCATTTATCGTGAATTTCACTCTCGCGTCGCGGAACTCGTTACGAAATGTTCCGAGAACAGATTATTACGGGACGCAGTCGTTGGACAACGAGTATTGCTGCGGTGTGCATTTCCGTAGAAATTAACGATTTCGCCGATATAGCCCGCGTCTTGGCCGCGTCTAATAAACAAACGATATTATCGAGTGATCACGATATTGCGTCTTCGTCGAATTCTCTCTTCCAATTTGCCACTCATTTGTAATAAAAATGGCAATTTTACGAACGGACACGAACAGATCTTACGTCTATCACAGACCGTTGATCGTATGAAAACCGATAATCAAACACGCGATTATATTCGGGACGACTGAAAATTAATGAGGGAAAATTGTACGGAAGCGGCGATGACGGCGCAGCAACTTGACGTGCGAGAATTTCGGTTTCGCGTCCGCGAAATTAAAACGTATTTCACTTTACGCGTGTAATGGAGGCGAGAGCGTTAAGCAACTACCACCGCAGGGTGGCTGAAAATATCGGCTCGCGTGCAGTAACATTTTATCTCGCGCCGATTCCAGCGATATCATCGAGCCCGAAATTTTCGAGGATTTTGACCGCGCGAGCGGATCGGCCGATTCGTATCGGAAGCGTTCCACCACCGCGACAAAGTTGCGTGAATACACGATAGGGTCGCGGCGACGACCCATCGGGTGGTGGTCTCAGGGCGCGGCGGGGGAGGATTGCGTTCTCTGGTAACCTAACCCATATCGCGTTGACGGTGGGACGGCGCGAGGGGCGGCGCGGCGGTGATCCACCCGCGCATTCGTCCATCGCGTCCGTACTAATCTGTGGTCCAGTCGTAAACCGTTTAATTCCGCACCGTGATAAACCGCGCCCGCCGTTTATTGCCTGCGCCACCCCCGGATCACCCTGCCACCCCCTCGGAAAACCACCCTCACCGGAGGATCGTACGAGGCTCTGCGCTCGTGTGCGACAAGTTCATCCGGGCGAGTGTAATTAATAGATATTATTTATTCGCAGTGCGTTTACGGTCGTTGCACCGATAACCGGTCGGATGACAAATCGACGGGGGCAATCTATATCTTTTTATCGGGACCTTGTTAAGACTTTAATATCAGATCTTATCTTTGTTTCTGCTATTTTATATCGTTTACCCGCTTTTCCCCGCGATTAGATATCACACGTGCGCGTGTTAAACTTTACTTCTTTCTAGCTCTTTTTATACTTATCAGCCTTGTTAAAGGTCGAGCTTATGTATATAATATTACAATACGCATTATGCAAACTGTTATTGTTATTACGTTTTTCTTAAATGTCATCGTTAAATAGATGAATGATGATTTTTTACTGCGTATTTCATGAGATATGACTTAATTAGGTCTTTCCCTCCTGTTTGACCCTTCCACTTTTTACGCGAGAAAGGTGGAGAAGAAAAAGGCCGCGGTGAATGGCGAAATTTCAGAGGGGGAATTTTCATGCTGCCTTTTAATCCTCTTTTGCGTTTCACGGTGGTCAAAAGAGCTTTGGTGTTTTTTTTTAACTACAACAAGGGGGGATCAAAGAGAACGACGATCGGTCATCGTCATTGGCATGCAGCGTATTTATTCGCTCTACGGTTCGCTCTACGTTCGTTCCGCTCTACGTTGTATTTTCTAATTAGTTGACTCATAAAAAACATATATATATTCTTCCCGTATATATTTCTTCTGAGAAGCATCCGACGCGTTACTTTCTCGAGAACACCTGCCTCACGAAAACTTGTGGTAAGCTTCGATCCTCAAGATAAAATCCGATAAGACAGTTTCGCGATTCGATTTCGCGATTCACGCCCATTTCTGCTCAGGTATCGCTTATTTAATGCCGTCGGAGACATCTATCAATTTAATTGGGCAATGTTAATTCCGCCGACGATGGCCTATAAACCGTGGGTGTATGGCTAACGAGACGCAGTATGGGGTAGTTCGGTTTCCCCGGGTCCAGCCGCGATTGCATATATATTGCATATCCGGAACGAACCGAGTGAGAGAGAGAGAGAGAGAGAGAGAGAGAGAGAGAGAGAGAGAGAGAGAGAGAG
>NW_011967223.1:2116326-2145886 GCF_000949405.1 Vollenhovia emeryi | reverse complement strand
GAGAGAGAGAGAGAGAGAGAGAGAGAGAGAGGCCAAGCTACTGGCTACTGTTAATCAGTTTAGAGTTTATGTCCCTCCATAAACCCGGGCGGTCCCCGTCTAGATGTCATTAATAAAACCCCCGTTGATAACTCGAAAAGTCGCAAGATATACCGGACGGGTAACATCGTCGTCGTCGTCGTCGTCGTTGTCGTAGTCGCTCTGATCGTCCCCGTGGTGGTTGTGAAGTGTATAAACTTTTGTACACGTGGAGTGCTCGTTATACGTCTCGCCGAGAGAGAAGAATTTATTGCCGAGATCCGCATCACTCTCCTCCGGTATATAACAGCTTTTTCATTTTGATGATGGCGCTCTTAATCTAGCGTTTCGGATAATTACCGGGATTGCATCGATGTTCTCGTAGATTTTTTCTTGCCGGCCGAGTTAATTTTCAGATAAGCAGAGCTACATAATTGGAGGGGTTTCTTATTGCGACGTTACGATATCATTAATTTTACCTACTTTTAAAATAGTTTTGTCATCGGGTGACTGACAAGACTATATGTCAGTTTACAATTTTTTTTATATACATGACTCATTTTGTCATGCGGCGTGAAGATTATGTCCAGTTTCAGTTTTTTTTCCACAATTTTGTTGCGAGTTAGGTATTTTTCGATATCGCGCGAACGGTGTATGGAAAAAAGATAGTCCCTTCAAATATCAGCGTATGATAGCCGGCTATGATATCGCGATGGCTCTCACACATTTTACAGGATTAAAACTCGGGCACGTATCGGCGTTTCTGCGCACGTGCGTGTGGCTGACTGATACATTTCGAGTTTTAACGATGATCCAGGCAATAACTTCGGGCTTAACCGTGGTGTGAGTTGTGGCTTTCGCTCGATCACCAATCATTGTTTATGCCTCTGGTAATTAACTAATGTTCTTCTCTATGCAAATTACGCGCCGTTTCGTGCTCCCGTCCAAATACATCGCGCGGTTAGCATCAATTATTAATATTGAGAGCACATCTCGAAGACGCGAAGAATAATTGTAATTTTTATTTGTACGGTGTATATTCCAAAAATATATCCAATATTATTCTTAATACGTTAGAAATAATTTCTATTACAAGATTTTTTATTAAAAATTCGGATGGACCGTTTTAAATCTTTCGTGGAATGTAACAGAGGAAACTCCTCTATTATAAGATAGGATTCTAATACGAGATGGCAGGTTTTCGACGTCCATGTTCAATTACAAATCTTTATTCGCAACGATTATACGATCTAACAATCAATTTACTACTAAACAGATTTCACTCCAAGGGCAATGAATTCATAGTGGGACAAATGACGCCTATTAATTTAGCAGAAACTCGGCTATTTCATATTAGGAATTTATCTCATAATAGGGGACTTTCCTCTACTAATGAAATCTCGAATGCATGAAAAGCGAATGTAAAACTACATAAACTGCATTTTCGTTTTGCTCTCAAAGATATCTTGTATAGATACCGTGATTCTAGTTGAGGCTGTGGGGCAAGCTACGATCATAGAATCTCGCAACGTAAGCATCCCTTAACCGTTTCTCGCACGTTTTCACGCCCTCCCGCGAACACACGTGCGCTCCTCCTGACAAGCGAAGCGCATTTGCATCGTCAGGCGGGTAACGGCAGCAACGATGCGACGTACAATAATTATTACGATCGGGAGGCCGTGGAAGGGCACGTAGCATCGCGTACGTAGCTGCGTAGCTTGCGTAAAGGCGGGAAAGCGATAAGATCGAATGCGTGTGTCCCCGCGGGCACCCTCCTGTCGCCGTGTCTAACGCGTGAGACACGCACGGCCTTACGGTGCGTGCTGCGTGTCTGTTCGAGCCGATACCCGGTCCTCTCTCTCCTTCGGACGCGTGAGGACGGTTGCGTGCATGCAGACTGACCTTCGCAACAGCGCGTACGCAAGGGACAGTGTCTCTCAAGCCTTTGATCGCTGGCTGTAAAGGAGGAAATATTAAGATGTCTCGATTCCACGAGGATGAATTTAGGGATAGTTGTGATATTTTGAAGACGCGTGGAAGCCACGTTTGCTTCCTAGTAAGCGGTCTTGCGTTGGCGGAGGAACTTTGAACATTTTAAGACACATCTCCGAATTTGAGAAACGCTGTCTAAGGGCCTCGAGGCTACTCGCTCAAATTGCGCCACTTTCAATTAGTTTCGAGGGCGAATCATCGTGATAAGGAGAATCATTTGTGCTAGTTTACTTCGGAGTCTCTATTAATTTTATGCTTGTTCGTTATTTCACCCGATAGTCTACGTATTGCGAAAGTTCTATCCACGCGTACACGCGCTTTGCACTTATTTGGAATTATTTATATATTTTTACCAAAAGGTACTACAAAATAATCGCTATTGATATCTATTTTACTTGTGTAACAAAATGTAAAGTATATTTACATCTCTCTTAAATGTTTCTTCTTTCCATAACTTTTTTCTGCTATCACCTAAACGTTCTATCGATTTTCAATTATTTATACTTGAAAATTCGTAGAAGGTGCATGCCGTGACGAAGCTCGTCGCGGTACACCGACTCCGAAGTCGCTTGTGCGCCGTAAATATGTACGGAATAGTTCACGGATAAGAGTATGATCCATTAGCCGTAGGAGAAGGTAATATGGCATTAGCACGCGCGAAAGGGCGTGCTGACCTATCCCACTCACGGAGGTCGTACGAAAGGGGAAAAGGTAAATGGGTGGCGGTGCCGACCCTTCCTCGTCGTCGTTGGCACAGTTAATTACCGTCGAATATCATTTCACAGACCGAAGAAGAGTCAGAAGTGCACGCGTATCGTGGACCGTGTAATCCGCAGTTTCATGTACGGGATCCGCTGGAGTGATCACATTTTTAGTGGTTAGCCTCGTAATCTCGTACCGACAGAAACGGTACATTTATTCACCGAGATTGTAGCCTTATCATCGGTTCCGTCGTGACGACTGTCGTTATCGTTACGCACTGAAGAGACATATAGAGGAAAGTCCTCTATTATGAGACAGGTTTCTAACACGAGATAGCAGGTTTTCAACGCCCAAATTCAGTCACAAATCTTTTTTCGCCACGATTACACAATCTAACAATGAATTTTTCACTAAACAGATTTCGCTCCGAGATCAATAAATTCGTAATGAAATCAACAGATGATGTCTATTAATTTGACAGAAACCCCGCTGTCTCATATTAGGAGCTTGTCTCATAATATGGAACTTTCCTCTACATTTTAACACGAGATAAATTCTTGAAAAAACGACATTTGAAATAGTATAATGCATTACAAAATGTCAAAGCTGTTTTTTTCCTACTTCTTCGTAGCGTTGTTAATTAATTCGTATCTATGTGTGGATAAGATGGAATATTTTCGCGCGTTTCACGAATGCGTTCGTCGCTCTCTCGTCCGTATACGAATAAAGAAAACTAGACCGACTGGCTGGCACCGCCGGCGTAGTTTCGGTGCACGAAACGCGAGAAATATGAAATTCGTTTCCTCACGGACTTTGAATTGGTATATTATTCAAAGTGTTTCGCACGGTTTCAGCTCAATCTTTCGCTTCTTTTTCCTTACGTCTTTTCATCGTCTGGTCGTTTCATTCTCCTTTTCATTTCATTGAATCCGTGCAGCTGCATACCACAAATTCGGGCGCAGTTCCAATTGTCTGTAGCTTATTAAACGAATAAAAACAGTAAAAGTTCATAAGACAATTTTATAAGATAGATACATTAGCGATTTTGACTTGTTTACACGCTGCGGACGTAGTTTGAAAAGAAGTAACGAACATATACGATAATATAAATTTTGTAAAAAAAAACAGTTTGAATGATCGTAATTTGGAAAATACATTACTGATAATGAGTCACATCGCGCATTACTGTTTTTAAACGTTTAAAAATACAAGAATGACATAATGCAATTAATATAATTAATTTATATGTATCAGTAATGTGTAATAAATTATACGAGTCAAACATTTTCGATTGTGCTACGAGGCGTTATCGTCATTATTTGCTATCGAGGGTCTGTCGAGGCTATGGCGAACGCGACTGTTAAATTTCTGGAGGATACGCGGGTATTCTGGCGACTCTGGAGAATGTCGGTTGATATGCGGACGATCATTTGTCAGTGTGACGTGCTCTCGCGTGCACGTACGTATGAAGGAAAGCGGGACGCGGACCGAAAACTTTTATGACTTTTAATCAGACGAACGGCCCGGCCGAATGCCGTGATGCGAGTTCATTTGCGCTAATGAAATCAGTGTTATCTCTTCCCGTGGCTCGTATTGCGCCAACTGCTATTCCGCGCAGAACTGTATTATAAACCGTAATGGCTGTTGTCCAAGTGCTCCGAAGGTCCGTAAGTCTGCAGTAGAAAGGGAGGGGGAGAGAGAGAGAGAGAGAGAGAGAGAGAGAGAGAGAGAGAGAGAGAGAGAGAGGGGGGGGGGGAGAAATAACTATGATGAAACACATTTGTGTATGTTACTACGTCTACTAACAATGCATACGTCAAAATGCTACTTCATTAGAATCGTACTGTTATTAAAGTTATATGCTGTGATAATGTTGACTCTTTGATTCCAAAGAGCATGAAGATAATATTATTGCGGTTTTGCAAAAGATGTGATTCAAATATTACGTGTCATGACATGAAAAACAAATTATAAAATGTGTCAATGCAAATGGTAAATTGATTTGAACATGTTAACTATTTTATATAATTGACTATTTCATATAATTAACTGATTCAATTAATATTTAATAAAAACGATGCTCTAGCAATGCAAGTGATTTACATGGTGTCTTTTGCCATGCTTATTGTCGACAAATGTATTATGAGGCAAAATAGCATGCCTACGAAAAATTCAATATCGCTGACACAAATAATTTATCCTCAATATTCCAACGTAGCATATGTGCTCCCTTACAGAAATCCCTGACGGTATCGCGGCGGGATAACTCACGCAGCTTACGTGACTGCGGACGGTGAATTAACGGCGAAGCGATTTCGCGGCATTATATCGCCGGCTACTTGGCAAATGGAGACGGCATTATATCTCGCGGCACGTGCTGCTTGGTAATCAGGCGGAGTACCTGGCTACGTGGCGGAATATTGCAGGGTTTCAGGTTCGGGTCCACTATTTTCCGCGACGACGCGCCATCCGTCCGCGTATGGCGTGCTACCAAGTATTATCACGCTCGCTCCCGTCGTCGGTTTCGCAGGACGACGCTCTTTAATAATATCCTGTCTGGTTTCCTACCCTCCGCGCGAACGAAGCGCGTTTCGACTTTCGACCGGCGATTAGCGTCGTGTGTTCCGCGCGGAAGCGTTTCAAATTAAATGGCTCGATGCACCTGAGCCTTGGGTCTTGCGACGCCGACGAAAATGTCACGACGTATACATGAACGAAAAGAGGCAACTAGAGATACAATACAATATTTTACTGTCGGATTATATTTTATTTTCAGCCTTTAAGTCACTCGTTTGCGGCGAATGATTTGCTCAGAGGAGTGGGATTCGCGCGACAGGTAGTTAAAAAAATAACTTGACCTTAATTAAATATTTGTAAGATAAATACTAGTTACAAAAGTTGACTTTTTGGGGTAACACTTGTTTTTCAATCATTATTATTTGAATATAAATTGTGGAATACTAACAGATATGTACAAAGAGTTGGATTTTGTAACATTACGCAAATGAACGTGTGGAGAAAGTATCGATTTTCTGTAATCTCGATCTTTTAATTTTTTTTAAGGATCTTTGTCATTTCGATATTTTACTTTAAACGCTTTCACATGAACGTCTGAATGATAATATACCATATTTGTACTACGAGAGTCCAAAAGTTCTCAGAAGTGGTCAAAGTGTTTTTATTAATTAAAGTTACAGCAAATTAAATTTAATTGTCTTCAAAATAATCTCCTGCATTCACACACTTTCCCCAACGTTCGTACAATTGTTGAAAACATTTCTGACAGCCATTTCTCGAAAGCTCCACAAGCTGGCTCGTCGCATTTTCCTTCACATTTTCCAAATTCGCGAAATGTTGTCCTTTCAATTTTAGTTTTAGATCTTACAAGGGGAAGATATAGATCCGTATGCTGGGATTTGGCTAAATTTTAAATATGTTGTTTTACATCCTCCCCAATAAAAAACGGTGCAGTGCAATAATAAACTCTTGCCAATGGACATTAGTTTAGAAATTAAATTATTTTTAAATGAGCCACGTGTGTAATTTATACCGAGTCGATAACACGTTTTTTAATTTACACACATGGTCGGGCTAGAATCAATAGTTCACAAGTGGCCTGGTGAGGTAACTTTTCACCAGTAATGACCGATAGGCTGGGGCATTGTCGTGGAGTAAGACCCAAGCGTTTTCTGCCCAGTTTTCTGGACGTTTCCTCCTGATTGTATCTCATAGGCGGCGAAGATTTTCCACGTTAAGCTCTCTGTTGACAGTTCGACTCTACCTTGCTATCTACTCAACCGATCTCGCACTGGCCGATTTCTACTGTTCCCCCGGCTAAAACTGAAATTGAAAGGGCAACGTTTTGCAAATTCTATAGATGTGATGGAAAATGGCTTTCAGCAATGTTTTCAACAATTGTACTAACGTTGGGGAACGTGTGTGAATGCAGGAGAAGAGTATTTTGAATGTAATTAAGTTTAATTTGCTGTAACTTTAATAAATACAAATAATTTGACCAATTCCGGGAACTATTTGACTCTACTAGTATGTAAGATTCTTATTTTGACAAATAAATTTTTATTATATAGTTTACGCTGTTGTTTTCTTTCATATATGCGTTTAAATTTACATGTGCGCGATGTACAATATCTGCAGTACGTATCGTATTTTTGTATGTATTCATCAAAACGCAGAGAATCTAAAAAAAATAGAAATAAAAAATAAAAATCTACAAGATGAGAATGCGATATTTCTTTTTCATCGATGAATTGTAAATCGTCCCTAGGGAGCGCAGTTTTCCCACAGAATAGCCTATATATGTGTATAAAAGAGATCCCGGTAATAATAGGTTATCTCCAGGACTCGCTTCTCTAGCCACGTCTATTCAACCTGTCGTTCACGTTTTGCGGTCGCTATTGTGATTTGCAATGGTAACCCTTCGCACATCCTGTCTATTGTCGCGAAAACGCTCGCTTGGGCTCCTATACCGCTTCCTCCTTTTCTGCATGTTCCCTATTTTTCCCCGCTTCTTTGCACTTGTTCTGGAATTCTTTATCTGTTCCTTCAAGCTCTTCTCCATTATACAACCATAAACCATTGCGTACGCAATTACTCCATTATACGAGTATAAGCAATTCTACCTGTAATAATTACTACCTGTAATTACGCCTCTGTCTTTTTTCTGAGAAAATAAAAAATCATTTGAAACTTTTTCGAAAAGCAAACACAACTAATTGGCGGGCCAAATCTTTAAGCCAATTATAAATTTTTCTTTTTAATGATTATTTTATTTGAAAAAAAAATTAAGTGCGTAAAGTAGCAGCTATAAGAAAATACCGAAGATTCGATATTTTCCCTATTCGCTCTTTAGGAGCCCTAAGAAAATAACATATCGTAGACACACAATATGTAGAGCAAGTGAACCGTGTAAGTAATGGTTATCCCAGGTCAGTCCCGTGAGCAATCAGAACGGAACAAATTGGGACGAGAGCGATTATCAAGTCCCGCAGGGCGGTTTTACATTGTGTAGCAGGCGACATATGGTTGACGGTTCGTTACTATTTTATGCACAACTTGCTTAAATACCGTGAAACTTTTTCGTCGTTCGCAACGAAGGCAGGAAAGGGTGGAAGGAAGGAAGCTAGCGTGGAGCATGTAAGTAGCATGTAAAACCGTCTCTCTATTCCTTTGCTACTTCCTTCGCGCGGATGTCTGATTGTAGGTTCCGGAATATATCAATTGTACTTCTTTTTGGTTAGAGACTCCTTGACTTCCGCTCGTACGTTGAAGTTTGCTCGTGACACGCGATATATCTTTCAATATCGAGTAGCAATGTAAGCCTCGATATTTATATATACAACCAGTTAATCAATTTATTATGAATATTAATTGTTTTGCATAGGCATTACTTAGTGGTCAAAAATATTGTTAATTGCATTGTTTTTGGTGTAAAAGCAAGTCCCTAGTGCGGAGAGATGTGTTGACGGAATAATTTGCAGCCACGGCAACTACGCACACGTGTTAGCTTCGACAATCTGGAAAGTGGTTAAGCATTAAAGCCGAAATTCCTAGCTAACCGTGCACCAGGACGACGGGCGGTAACGTCGACGACGCCTCGAGGCGGTGCAGTTGCAGGCAGCGGGCTGCAGCGAGATAGGCTAACGTCATAGGCCTTCCCTGGGGTGCAACTATGCCTTTGGCTTTGATGTTACCCACGGTTACGTCACGTGATCGTCCGCTATATCGCAGTTAATGGCCGGGTCCGCATAGGAACGCGGCATTATCGAAGGGAGTTTAAAGGGACCCAGGGAAGGGGGTGGATGAAGGGGGCAGGAGGGTGAGTAGAGCCACGGGTGCATTCGGCGAGGCGGAAGTCCCGGACAGCCTCCGGATGCTTCGTGGCGCCTACGGCTAGCGAGACACATTCGCGCTGCACCAACGCATCACGCAAATGCAATTATCCGCGACGATTCAACCGCTCGTGTCTGCGAACGACGCCGCAGCTAGGTTCGGATCGTGTTCTGGATGGTGGACGTTGCGCGATGAGGCAATAAAGAAAACCACGCGTAAATTATAACATAGTAGCTATTATATCTTTCGATATCTTATACGCATCGATTAAGTAGTATTTATAAATAATTATGAAGTAGGTTAAGTTCGAGGTTGCATTGTAAATTAACTAACTTACGAAACTGAATAAATCGCGCAAAGTGTAAAACATTAACATATATTTTCGCTCGATCATTGTTCCACTTAACCAGAAATGAATTAGGTAATTGAGTGTATACTTTAAAATAGGTTTAATTGGCACGATAACTTGAAGATTGTCCTAAACTTAAATCCCCCCAGTTTTTTTAAATACTTGAGGACTCAGCTTCCTTCTTGCGTAAAGAACGCAAAGTTTATGAGAATTTACGATATACGGTTTTTTTTACCATCACTAAAGTCTGTATTTGCATACCAATGTATTGGTGTACCAAAAGGATTCCTATTAACGATTTCTTGGGATATCTCATATTAAGAACATACCTTTTTATTAAAGATCTTTTTTACGTTTTTCTAAATTTCAGTAAAAAAATAATTAAATTAGATTAATTGAATATATAACAATTAAATTAGTATTCAATTCTCTTTAAAACGATTTATTATATTTTTAAATTCTGTCCATAGACGTCCGATGTTATGCAAGAATCGAGTATATTATCTTACAATGGAAGCACCTTATATTGCATCAAGCAGCGGTGATGAATATGTACGTATGATTTTACATAGCATCAGCACTTCTAATATTTTAGATTTTCTTCGCTACTGTTAGTTTTGTTCAGGCAACCGTGGAAAACATATTCTAAAGTGAAACTATAGCTCAATTAAAATTTAATAATCTTTCGGAAATAATGGCTAGTAAGTTACGAATACATAGAATTATTATATATTTTATAGTTTTAAACTTTCTCTTAGATACAAAAATTGCTTGTTTTTTTCCAAAATTATGTTATATAAATTAATATAGATTACACGGATCTACGAACGGTAGAGTGGACAGTAGCGTCTTCGCCGATACCAATTCTTTCTCTATCGCTATTCTATATATACATCGTCTATTTCGCTGGTCCACAATTCATGAAAAACAGAAAACCGTACTCGTTGAAATGGGTTATACGATGTTACAATATTTTGCAAGTAGTTGCAAATTTTTATCTAGTGTGTAAAGTCATGGTATATGCTAAACCGTTAGCTACCGTTTGGAGATATTGTGAGTCATTTGATGATTTTTACGGTCCTGACCTTGAGAAGGTATGTTAAACTTTTAAATTGCTAAAGAAATAGGTTAGATTTAAATTATACTCAAGTGTTCTGAATTTAAGTACACTTGTTTGTTGGAGTTAAATAATAAATAATTGTTACTCATACGACATACACGTAATAATATCGGTATATATTGAATTTGAAGAACATATATAACTCTGCAAAAATTAACACAATTGAGATAATAAACTTTCAAGTAAGACCCCTGTCTAAAACTAAACAACATATGAGAACACGCCAATGTGGGTCACAAGGCAATGCAAATCTTCTATCTTTCTGAAAGTCGTGAATCTATATACCGTTTCTCTCCACATTAGTTCTACGCGCTGAATTTCTTTTCCGGACATAACGCAGTTTATCTTACAACGTGGAATTATTATCGTCAGCAGATTCACGTATTCGAATTGATAATTATTTTTCAAATGCATTTTTCTGATGCTACATTTAGCATTCAATACCCCCCCCTTTCCCCGTCCTGTAAATTAATTTTTTTTTGAGCACTTGAGATAACAATGATATTTCGCAAATAAATTTAATTTTCTTACTGCAGATATTTGAAATAATGGTGTTCGGAATGTCACTTAAATTTTTTGATCTCATTGAAACCATAGTGTTTGTACTGAGGAAAAAAAACCGCCAGATATCATTTTTACACACGTACCATCATCTTTCCACGATACTTTTTTTGTGGGGATCAGCGAGATACTACATCCATAGTTTTCTTATGTGTATGGCGTTTCTCAATGGTATTGTACATACGATAATGTATTCTTACTATTTTCTGAGTACTTTTGGACCGAATATGCAACAAAAACTACTACCACTCAAGAAACAGATGACTACTATACAAATCGTAAGTTCTGAATCTAATTCGTTGATATACTCGTTGATATTAAATACAGCTTTTATTCAAAAAGGTACATATAGCATTCTTGATGGGAGTCCCTCTACGAGCCTTGGTACCTAGCTGCGGTAACTCGGACGTGAAATTGTTCTCGGCCCTAACAATTTTGAATGGCATTGTGGTCATATCAACCTTTTTCCAGTTTTATTATTCTGCTTATAAGAAATCGAAAAAGGCCTGATTGTAAAGTATGAATGTGTTGAGTGTATAATATACACCGTTATTAGCTCGACAAAATGTACACTTCCCACCTATTTATTGCGATAAAATATTAAATATGTCCACGTGAGCGTATGTGTTTATGCTGTTATTATCCCACAATTTCCTGTGTATTCATCATATTATACAACAACGAAGTAGCGCAAAATGGTGCCCGGTCCCGGTAAAGGGGTGCGTCTTGCATGTTGGAATATCTTGAAAGTTGAAAGATAAATAGTTGTCCGGCACAATCTGGGTGCACGTTCTACGCGCTCCAGTGCCGTGTTATTCCAGCCTCGTCGGGGCAGGTGATGGTATCTCACGAGTGCGCCTTAAGTGCTAATTTCGCGAGCGTCACATTTCCCACGTTTGACACGGCGAATCCTCGGGAGATCCCGCGCGTCCACGTCGATGTCTACACGCGCGGCGGCGTACATAATTCTGGATTTAGTGTCGCGTTAGGCCGTCTGAGTTTGAGGATCGTAGTCCCCCGAGTGGCGCGAGATACCGCATGGCCGGCCGTGCAGCGTGATTTGTGGACGTCAATACGGGGGTTATGCGTGACGTATCTCACCGATCATAATTACATCCTGTTACTGGAGAGATCCCTGCGCCACGGCTCCTCCTTCCTCCTCCTCCTCCTCCTCCTCCTTCCTTCCTTCCTTCCTTCCATCCGTCCGCTGGTACAGCTCGTACTGCTCGACTGTTCTCTCTACATATATCGGCGACGACATCCTTCAGAACTTTCTGATTTATCGATCCTACAGAGGAATGGCTCAATCTTTCGCTGACTTGCTGACAAAGCATCGCGAATTTATTCGCGGAGATTATATCGTCTACACCGCCCAACAGTTTCGATCGTAAATTAATTTCTAATTATGCGTGATCGATATTATTCCAATGGGATAAATAGGGGTCGGTTTAAGCCGATTTTATCGTGCGTATTGAATAAGGGTCACAAGGATATTTTCATATGGATTTGCGCCGTGATACAGAGACACTTTCGCTTTACGTTTATTGCCCAGATCACCGCGAGATTCCTTTTTTGTGGACAGTGATATATGATATTTAAACGGACGTAGTTTAATTTCCATCAACAGCTAGCTGCTTATTTCAAACGTATCTCGACGCTACCAAAAGCTTCGCCTCCTTTCGGTGTTCTTTGAGACGGAAGTCATAATCTTACGTGGCTGACAGGTAATAGCCGAACATCATTGTCGCCACCCTTTGGCCCGCGTACACACGGCTATTGTGCTGCTTTTTTATTTTTCTTACCGTCGCGTTTAATAGCGACAACATTGTCAGTAAATCACACCTAGACCTGTGAACCTAGCGCAACTCTGGGCGAGGCTATTAGTATAAATACGGTTATAATGCAGGCCCCAGGGGTTGGAAAGGGTATAAACAGCTAGTAAATCAAGACCTGCGACCCTCCGGCAGTAGGGGTCTGCCACCGAAATCAGGGCGAACGTTTAGCGCCTCGCAATAGCGAGTGAGTCTTTTCTAATCGGTCGTTCTTGCCCGCCTGCTGCTCCTGCAGGTGGCCGTGTCGCGTAGACGTCATTGTATGCGATAATATTCAACGAATTGCATAAATGAGAAAAAAGAAGAATAAGGACGCACGCGAATGAATTCTGTAAGCAACATTAAAAATAACGTATGCACGTTCTATTTATTGTTCACCTTTACTGTAAAAAAAAGTAAAAGTGAATAAAAAGACGAAAAAGTAAAAATACGAGTGTCCCATTCAGTAGGAACTTTCTCTATTAAAAATCGTATAAATTGCTAAAATAATTGTAAAAACCATTTCTGTACAAAAGGCGACCTGTTTGTCAGCGCGATAAAATAATTTTCTCCTTCTCTCCCCTTTCTTTAATATCAAAATACAATTTTGTAACGCATAACGATTTACGATTTGGATAAACATTTCTAAATTTTCATCCCAGCGAATTTCTTCTACATCCTTTCCGATCGATTGTATTTTTTTCTGATTCTCTAAGATAAAAGTGGTCCCCTAAAGGAAGAAGGTAAACGTACCTATTGTAATTCCAAAAAGAATTGGCCCGCCGATCATGGCAACTGAAAAGATCGCGGGCAGATGACGGGAGACACCGCGAGCCCAACTTGTACGAGTCTCTCACGTAACATCGAGGATGTACCTCCGCCGAATTAATCCGCCATTAATATCCGCGCGCCGAGGCGGAAGAGCCGGTCGAGTGTGTAAAGCTTCTCTCTAAACAAGCGGTTCTAACAAATGGCGAGAGACCGTCCACGGTCTCCCGGTATGGCGCTCCTAATGCCGCGGCCATGTATGCATACGACCGGACGGTGATTAATGCCGGCGCGGAGGGTCAAGATCCTCGTCGATTAATCAAATTAAGGGTGGAAGCGCGAGATAAAACTCGCGCCGCTGGAAAAGTCCGGCGGTGCGGCCGATGAGAAATCGTCACCGTGCGCGTTCGCCCGGGCGATATTGCCGGTGAGAGACCGTTGAAAGAGGCGAGTCCGAAGAAGGGGGGTCCGGGGGAATCGCGCGCGCAAGTGTTAAAAAATGACGGACATGACTTATCTGTATCGAGAAATGCGCTTGGCGGCCGTTTGGGAAGAGGCGTGACCGCTGGCCCTAGAGAGAGCTTCAAGCTCTCCGATACATTCTGGACCGAGAGAAAACTGGACGCTCTGGTCTCTCGCTGCGGATGGTAGAAGGGGCTTTAAGATCTCTCAGGTGTAAACGGAAATGTGAAATATAGTCCTGATATGATCTACCCAAGTTAGCCTGTCTGTTGGTCGTTTTCCAAGTTAGTTGATCGCTTCACTCGTGCGAACGGGAAGGACGGGCAAACGCGTCTGATGAGAATCAAATACGGCACCTACGCGTTACTGAATTCACGGGTCGTCGGGCGTTCTCTCGGCACCGCAGACGAACGCTATAGAATATAGATGGACCTCTTTCAGCGTCCGGCAGCCCCGCGATTACCAACGCGGCGGATCGGCGGGTCCCTCGAAACGATCAGTTAAGTCCCGCGCACGAATTCATATCTCGCGCATCGTTTGTCTCGAACAGAAGCTCGCAGGCATTCGTCGGGGACGTTTGAAGCGATGAGCTGCGGAGCGAGAGAAAGAGGGAGGGTTCAGAGGGCGATCGCCGTGTGTGTACGAAGGTGGGACGGGCGGAACGGGAGTGAAAGAGAATGAGAGAGATAGAGAGCAGCCTCGTATTCGCAAACACGCAAATTTCAAAAGGCACTCGACTATGTGATGTCGCGGCGGGCATGAGCGACGGGGCTCTCCGACGACGTATGCAAATACAGATCGAGCATGATAAATTGCTCTTGTCAAGCCACCCGGTATTTCGCACGAGCCTATAGAAACCCGTTTATCGCCGAGGTACGAATTCCGCATATAATCTCGCCGACGGTTGAAGCAACGCCACGACGTGTCACGTCGCGCATCGCGACGGACGAAACTTTCGCGTGCGCGTTAGTCGCCGCCACCGCCGTCGCCGCCGATGACGACGGCAACGACGGAGTCGTGCGGTCCCGGCTATACCTCCGACGTCGTTATCGTTCGCCGCCGCCACCGCTGCGAATTTTAATGGAATAGTTGCGTTGTCGCCGCCGAACGATATCGCGGCTCGCGATTTGTCACGCCGCCGCGCCGGCAGAAACGCCGACGATCATCGTTCCCGTCCTTCTCCGCGAATACTCCAGGAAAGTCTTGGGCGTGGCGTACGTGAGGTGGAATTGGGTGATACCATCCCCTAAACATTCCGCTCCCTCTTCCCGCTACGTTCTTTCACAATCCCCTTCGACGAACGCGATTGATTATCGAGATTTGAGATGCTGCATGACTTGCTTAACTAGAAAGGCCAGTTAAACCTTAATGATTTTTTTTTACAACGTCCACTGGTGCCTATCAAAGTCTATTCCTAGTTTGCGCGCGAGTCGGTATTCCAGTTAGCCAATACGAGACAGAGTCGGCAGCTGAGGTCCAGGGGGCTGCGATATTACCTTTCCCTTATGATTGCACCGAGCAGTCAACAATGTCGCTGCACGAACCTGAAAAGACTCGTGACGTTCGTTTGCAGGAGAGGATCAGTCTTTATTTCTACCGGTCGCGAGAGAAAGCTCGCCGGCACTCGATTTAGGTGTAGATTTCCGCGTCTAAATCGTTTCATTACAAGATTTCGTAGGGGGTCCCGGCGCATCTGCATTAAACGCGGCCCGGAACCGGTTCGCCAGCCTCGTATCAACCTACTAAGGCGTTTCTTTTTTCCACGTCGATTTATTGCTCGTCACGTCGTGAAAGATGTCGTCGACGAGCTCGCCACGGTTTGAGAATTGTTCTCGATGGAACGGCGGATATTACGATAACAACCGGTTCCTGCGATAGTCCTAACGGATTAAATGTACATTAGTCTTTATTATGTGCGCTTATTTTAATAATTATCGAGACTCCAATCTTAATCGGACACTTACGCCTGTCATGTAAGTATCAGCACATAATGATTAGCATTAGCGTCCAAACTGCCTTTATAGTAGCCCCAGTTTTTCGTACAGGGACCCCTTTATGCTGTTGATTACTTCCTGATGCGATTATTTCCATGCGAAGAGCTGTTTATCTCTTTTTTTTTCTTTCGTCAGAGGTTCCGAGCTATATTTCTTCGTAGTATTAAATGCACTAATGCTTTCGGTACATGGGCTTATACAACCATTTCAGTTTGACGCATACACGCATGATTATCGCGCATTAGGGTGGTAAATAAAACGCTCGCTAATGGAACATCGCAATTCCGCATCGCACATTTCGCTTTCTCTGCATTATGTTGCCGTCGATCGGTACGACATGTATCAGGAATTCCAATTACCCGTGTGCCGGGTCATATAAGCACGGCCTCGCCTGTCGGCGCCTAAAAATTATTAGATCTCCCTTTTAACGTAAGGCATGCAATCAATTCACAATTATTCAGATATTTCCACTCTAGCTTTTTTATCTTTGTGCAGCTCGTATTTGCCAATAATATTAAAACTTGAAAACGCACAATCGTCCTCGATATCGTACGTTCGTAGTAATAACGTAAAATTCGAATCGAAGCTACCGGATGTACTCCGTTGCCCTCGCATATTGCATTCCGTCGAAAGGTGTTCTTCATTCAGTACCAATCATGTAGAAGCGGAGGACGTATGCGGAATATTAGATTCGCGTTTCCTTTCGCGACGCGTTCGCGATCGCCGCCGTGTCACGTCCCGGCGGGCCATCGCGGTGGGAAGCTTGAAATGTGAGTCAGAACGAAAGCGAATGTAGTCGATTCGAGAAGTGATTCGTCGGGGGCACCCACAGGCACCCACGCCACGCCTTCAAACCGGGGTCCCACTCCTTCGTATTTCCACCCAATCCACTCTGCCTCTTTTCCCTTTGACCATGCTGCTTTTCACGTCGCCCCGAAGAGAGTTCTCGTTCGACGCGTCCCGTTTTCGAAAAGCGCCGTTCCTCGTTCAATCCGGCCGCTTTAGAGGGATGAAAAGGACCTCGGTCGGCTCGCTGGCAACACACATATACACACACACGTACGCTAACGACCGGTCATCTGGTCGGACAAACAACCTCAACTCAAGAGATTAGGACGTGGTGATATTGAACTCTCAATTCTATTAGTCCGTTTCCGCACATAACTATCTTAAAGTAAATTGACCGAAAGAAGTATCGTGATCCGATAGGAGATTCGTGCGCTCATGGACGAAATTGGTGGCGTGAAATTTGTTAATAATAATGTGACATGTGGTCGAAACTCACTTAAGACATTTGTGCAGGGCAGAATACGATTTCATCACCGCGCGCTGACAATATCGATGATGCATCTGTTTGTTTCTCAGAGGGTTCGAATTAAAATGAGTGATTGATAAGACCCACTTCAGCCGGGGCGGATTCATCGGGGTCGACGATCGGAGCGATTATAATGTGAGATATTAATATGCGGGCTCGAAAATACCAAGTATCGCGGATATGTACATTTTTCTTTCGCTTAATACGATTTCTTCTCAGCTATTTGCATCTCAGACCTTTCATTATCCAATTTGACTTTCACGTTTTATTCAGGCGTTATATTCAGATCTTGAAACGAGACGAGTTCCGCCTTGTTCCGCCGTTAATACGTGACCCGTGTTGAAAACGCGCTAAAATAAATAATACCGTAACGACGTTGGACACTGCCGCGTCCCGCCTCGCATTCAGATTTCAAGGAGAGAATAATTACCTCGCGCCGCCTAACGCGCACGGAAGCGTCGTGCCGCTTTCTTCGGGCTGGCAGAAGCGTGTGTAGTTATGTACCATTGAATAATGCAGCCACAGCAACGAGCGCGATTCCGTGCACGCACGTGACGCACCAACTACGGCAAAGCGCGCGCGCGCGCATTTTTCTCTCTCTCTTTTTTTTTACGTCGCATCGCGCACAGGGAGAGGAGTGCATTCACCAAGAGGGCGCAATATCTGGAGGACCGCGTTTTGCCGTCCCTCCCTTCGTTCACCCTTTTCCACTCTTCATCCCTCCGCCTCCGCTCCCTTCCCGCCGGGCGCATGGGTCGTTGACCTGACCTGGTGAAACACATACGGGGGTCCTTACGCGGACTCTGAACCGTACGCAGCGTTCAGATGAGAGAATTTTACAGAGGCTCCTTTGCGATGGAAAGGGGTAGGCGGTGGCGAACGGCCGGATGAAAATATGAAAGCGCGAAGGGGGAAAGAGAGAGGGAGGGAGAGGGAGAGCGCGCGAGAAGGAAAGAAGCGCGTATTCACATGCGAAAGGAGTCACATGGGCATTAGACTGTCTTCCTCTCTCTCTTCTCCCATTCGAACAGTCTTCCTTCTCTTCTTTCGTTACGTGCACTAGCGAAACGTCGTTTATTCGCACCGCGGGCGAGCCTCTCTTTCTACGTTGAAAATGTTCTTTCCTCCTCCTCTCCCTCCTCCTCCTCTTCCTCTGTCTTCTCCACTCTGGAAGCATCGTTCATTCGCACCCCGTGCTCTCGGAATATGGGACGTGCGTAAGCCTGGCAACGAATCTCGCGGTGATGTATGTCCCATACCCAGTGATTTATATGCATAATCGCGTGATAACGCGGCGCGCTGATTAAATTTTTCTCGTCCCGAACGAAAGGCTCCCCGCTCGTTTGCGATTCTCTAACTTCTTATATGAGTTTTCATCAGTGAGCGCGCGATTACAAATAGACACGGGCCGGAAATTCAATACACGTGCGCATGCAAAACCGGTATGCGATTTATATGTTCTATTATTCGTAACCGTACGTCGCGCCGTCGGGCTTTGAACCTTCCTGACATTTCAGGAGGACACGAAGAGGAGTATGCGAATGAATAATTTAATGGCGATCAAATAGCGGCGGGTTAGCCCCGAGGAAGCTCGCCTCCTCGTCGTCCGAACTATATTTCACTTGACTTTTTACCCTTTAAAATAAATATATCATTTTTTACGTCTCACGTGTGTGGACAGTACGCAAATAAATATTTTGCATTTCCATTCCTTTTATATTTTCATTTTTCGATTTTATGACATGTTTTTCCTTTGTGAAAAATAAACACTCCTGCTTTTACAATTAATCGAGAAGGGACGGAGAGCTATCGTGCATTTTTATATTAAAACATTTCATTTCCAGTGCGCAGTAGAGAAGCGCACGTGTGCGCGCGCGCGCGCGCGCGCGTTTGTGCCTTTTATCACTACAGCTGCAATTGACAAAATGTCAAAGAAAATCGGTCAATGTACGTCCGATATCAAAGCGGTAGATGTAAACATCGTCGTTGAATACCGCGGCGAATCGTCACGCGGCGACGTGTCAACATTCGCGCGCAGCCGAGCGCATTGACCCGGTCAATCCGGCTGCCACGATGAATGCGCGTAAGTGCAGTCTTACGCAATACACGCGAGAAAGGGTGGCGTGGCCGATGGTTGGAGAGGTCGGGACGGTAATGCCGAACCGCCGCGCGGGTAGGGAAGGAGCGAAAGATCGCGTAGCGTCGAGCGGGCGCGCACGGTGGGAAACGCATAATATACAGAGGGAGGACGGGCGGTAGTGCATTATGGATACGCCACTATTCACCCCGCTTATTACTTCCTACATACCAGCCCTCTTACCCAGGTACGCACGAAACGCGTACGAGCCGTCGTCGCACGCACGCGTTTCGTTCTCAAGGAACGCGCTTTAACGGCCATTCGCATGCAGCGACTTCGCGGTCAGCCTGCGGAAGAACAGGGCGGGGTATAGGGAAAATAGGAAGGAAGAGGCAGAAGAGAAGGAACGGAGTGTCGGACCAGTCGGAATTTCTTGATCTCATTCGACTCATTTGCCTTCTCAACGCGAGTAAATCGGTCGCGGCGTTTGTGCGCGACGGCGCTTGCGTTTTTTAAAAGCGTGTACACGGGTAGCTTAGTCGTGAGATACGATAGCCTGATAAATAATAAACCGGCCTCTCCGCACGTTGCAGGTCAGCAACCTAAAGGCGACGGCGACGTCGTCGAGGATGGATAATAGTCGGAGGGATACGTTGAGTCATGTTGATCTGCCTTCGCGAACACTTGATTTGTTTTCAAGTACGCGGCAATGTTATCTCATTTATTATTATAGGTTTTAGCGAATTTATTTTTATCACTTTTCAGTCTATGGAACGTTCTAAATTTTACTGTCTGACCATCTCCTTTAATTATTTGGACAGATCTCTCTCCCGCGACTTCGTTTCTGACAAGTTTCAATATTAACGAATAGTAGATTTCGTTATGTACTTCGACTGTCGCAGTCTCGATTTCGTTCTACGTGACACCATTATAGCGGTATCGCTTTATACATTCAACTTTAACGTAACTCGATTGTATTTTTATTTTCAATTATGTTAATTGTGATATTTTTGCGACTATTTTTTAAGCATATCCTGTTCCAACCGACTTACTTGTTTGCGATGAAGATGACCCAAAGAAAGGGTCGAAACGTTCGCTCGTTATTTTTATTTTTATAGTTTATGTTTTGGATTGTACTATTACTCATCACAATATATACGCATTAACACTAGCGCTCGACTCTTATTGTCTATTTATTTCGAATTGTCCTTGTCACTTAAGTTAAAGAAATGACGATATTTTCTGAAAATTATAATTATCTACATAATTATCCATTTAATTTTGTACGAAAGGGCGCGGAAAATATTTGATTACGGAATTAAATTTTACGAATGTACCATTAATACGTAATCGAACTGTTTTCTGACTTGCCGAGAGTTTGCTCGAAAATTACAAGAACTATCCTCAACCAACAAACACCTCGAACTATATAGTTTTACATCGGCGGGGTGGCTCGTCGATTTTGAATTTAACATCACAGCGGGAGGTGGAGCGAGCGCGAGGAGTCTATGGCGTAGGATTAACAACCGGATAATGAAGTCAGTGTTTCATGCCCTGTGAAATTGCGCTCACTCGGACCGCCATTCGATTCTCGCTTTGATTGCGCTATGGGCGAAAGCACAATGGCTATAAACCGTCCAGCGTTGAGCACCATCGCTAGTATCCCTCCTTCCCCCCCTCCCCTTTGTTCAATGGAATTTTCGGGCTCGAGATTTTCCAGATTTTTCAACGCGCTCGTCAACGCTTTGAAATCGCGCGTTAGCCATTTCGCCAATGCCTCGACGTTCACGACTCCGTTTTGTGAAATTAAAAGCTGAAACGAACATAGAATTGACCGTTTCGACAGGAATTCTATTATTCCCTTACTTTGCATCGAGAATACACAGAGATTTAATATGCTTTTGTTATAAGTTGAAATAGATTCTTTGTAAGCAAATAAGTATTGTGCAAGGTAAATTAATACTCCTATTTGTATCTCTCGCGGAATGCATTTCGAGGGAAACGTCATAGGAAAGGGTCTTTTTTTTTACCTTGAAATAATATATTAGAAAATATTGTTATATGTAGGATTTATCGAGAACGCGTTTAAAAAGGTGCGTTTAAAAAAGATTTACGGAATTAAGTTACGTCGTTGCATTACTCTATTATGAAAAAATCGCTGCGTACAAAATATATAGTACAAACGCCGCCAAGCCTGATAAAATATTTCTTTAATTCTTCAGTTTAGTGAACGCTGCATTTTACAGAATTTTTCACGTCGAATTTTCCTGGATTTCCTGACGGCGGTCCACGCGCCGCTTTCGAAATGGCATCCGCTATTTCCGCCCTCGCGCACTTTCACGGTGTATTATCGAGGGTAGGCCTCTCTCTCTCTCTCACTCTCTCTCTCTCTCTCTTTTTCCTCTGTGTTTTTTAAAATTCTCGCTAACGCCATTACTGTGGACGTATACCGACTGTTTTTGCAAGCCGACGCCCGGAAAAGATTTGCCCGACGCTCCCTGCATGCGATCGCATGACGCGCCTGCTCGCTGTCGCATTTAAACGCGTAAACGAATTAACTCGAATTTCAATAATCCGTTTAGCCCGCGCCTGGGATTCTCGTCCCCTGGGCTGTTTCGGAAAACTGCTCGGCGTATGGAGTAATTTTGTGCACCGTAAACAAAATTATACGGGACGTAGCGGTGCACTTTGCGGGAATTCAGCGTGCATCCCTTTTCCTTCTTACAAAAGCTTATGTGACATCGTTGGAGAGAAAGTCGTTTGCTATTTCAATAAAATAAGGGAACGATCTCTGTTATTGTTTTTTTTTTACAATCTACAGTAAGATAAAGGTGTACAATATTGCGATTCGTACGAAACTTTGCGTATCTAAATATTTATCGGCAATTTCCAATCGTAATGGGGCAGTGTGGAAGACTCGAGTAGTCGCTGCAAGGTGCTGAAAATGTGGTTTCACCATGTCCGCGCGTTCGACGAATCGGACGGCTGCAATCACGTGGCTTTTACGCCACGGCGCCCCTCGCTGAAAAGCAAATGAGTGGTTGCTGGCCGCAGAGACGATGATGATGACGATGATCATCATTACCGTGGTGTCCCGATACGATGACCCCGCTGTTGCAGCAGCGATGATTCACGAACGCTTATTAGCTCCCGGCTCTCTTATCCATTCTCTTTTTCTCCCTTATTATCTCATTCTCTCACCCTTTACGTTGCTCTATCTCTCTTTCTCTTTCTCTCTCTCTCTCTCTCCCTCCCACTCTCTCTCGCGCCGTCGTCAATGTGACATAACGAACAGTAGATCGCGTACGGGCAGCCGAATTGCGACTATCACTTTCATGATCTATTATTTACGAAATTTAACTCCATCGGACGTTCGTTAGGTACGGCTTTGAGAGCGATGAAATAAACAGGATTAATGTTTTCATCTTTTCTGCGCGGTGTAACCGAATGAAAGTATAAATCAAACCCCCGCGCAATCATCATCGTCCACGCCCGACCCTCGGGGACACAGTTGAGTAGGCGATCAGATCCGCGTGCAGAACGATGATGATGACTATCATTGTAGCTCGCTCTGATGATCTCGTTAGGGCCGTGATGGCTTCCGCCGTGAGCGAGGCCTGCATACAATGCGATGTGACGATGTTCCCAAGTAGATAGCGCGGTATCAATGGAAACGATGCTTTCACAGAAAATTTTTCACGACGATCAGATTGTTTCAGTTTTTTTTTTCTTTTTACGACGCGATGTTAATAAAATATAATAAAGATTTCATTCTATCAATCATCCTCGAGCCGCGCGAATCGGTGATCCGGCATGGCGCGGTTGATCGCGTCCTTTTCATCCCCCGTCGTTCCCGGTCCTCGTCGCGGCGGAATCAATATGGGATGATGAACTGCGTGGATTGAAAGCGATCGCTGGTGTTAACAGCGTTATAACATCCAAGCCTAGGCCGGGATCTCTCTGTATTGCCAGCCGGGTGCGGTCATGATGTCCGCGGTATTTTGCACGCTGTGACCCCACGTTGTGAAACCCACCATTTACCTCTATCTCTCACGATCATTTGGTGGCCGGAGTCGCGGCGAAAGCCACGGTTGCCGCCGTGGCCACTCGACAGTTTCGACATTCACTCGGGCGTTTGATCCCCGATATTAAAGTATCTATAATCTACGCGTCGACCGGATTCGCTGAATTGCGAGTAGGTGCTTTTTTGTTCTACACCATCCACTTCGTATCTTTCCTGTTATCTCAAGCTTTCCGAGATCAAATATCCCGAGCACGGTTTGTCGCTGCTCTCCATGCATAACGCATACACTCTCCTGGATACCGTTTGATCTACAAGCTTGTTTACCCTGTTACTCGAATAAAGCCGCGTCTGCGATTGGATCCACTATACGTTCGCGTCTCGTTTCCGGTTCGGCGCTTTTTTTGTTAAGCGAGGGCAAGTATTTTTAAAAAGGTGAGTGGAAACGCGACGGAAAGTGGAGTGCGCGCCATTATCGTCGCGCGACTGACGAATGATAAAAGACTTGACGTTTATTGAGATGAGCATATAACGGGATTACGCCCATTAATTGGACGCGTTTTTCCAAGTAATATTTACCCCTTTCTCCCCCTACCACGAAGATCGCTGCAGCGCGGACTGCATGGAACTGACGTTAAGCGCCGTTTTTTATGGAGCGCCGCAATTAGTCGCACGTTTTATGCTCGTATACGCATCGTGTCGGATTATGATGGTCATTTTTCACCGAGATCATGAAGAGCGGTATAATTGACTTAATGTTTCATCTTCCCCTTAATAAAGTTTACCTCTCGGCGCAAATGTCTAAACCCAAATGTATTTTGGTCCGCCGAGATACGTTTTCCTATCTTGATTTTTCTGCTTCCATTTGAAATCCTGAAAATTGACGCACTCGGTATTCACGGAACGGTATCATCCAACTTTGTTATTAATCCGCCGAGTATTTCTCTGAAAGCAATGTCTGCTATAAAATTACATCCCTCTTAAACGCCACGCGGATATTTTCCGTATTTCCCGTCTGCGTGCCGTGCGAAACTGATAGCAAAGGCATTCGTGGAAATCAGCATTTGAAACGGAATATCGCGGCTCCTTCGTTTCCTTTCGATGGTTCCAGGCGTCGTTGACTCTCGAGTTTGCATTTCCAGTGTCGAAACGTGAGATTCCCTCCCGCTTTTCAAGCTGGAGCGACAAACGTAAACCTATATTGTTCACGAATGAAAGTACATGCAAACCGCAGGCATGCGAGAAACGATGTACTTTTCCTTCTCCGGAAAATGCGAACCCGACTGTCCGTCTGACTCGTCAGAGATAAGGAATTAAAAGTGTGGATTTTGCCTGGTTTATTACGAATTAAACGTAATGCCGTCGACCGTGAAAAAGTGTCCGCCGCTCGTAAATGCGAATAACTTGTGTGCGTAAACACGCACGTATGCGCACGCATAGGTCGGTTGGATTAAGTAATATGCGGAGCGGAGTGGTGGAGGATTTTTACCCTCCTCGACATTCTTTTATTATTCCGAGGGTTTTTCTGTTGTGCGAACGCATGTGTGTTTCTTGCTGAAATGTTACTCGTTATTCCACGTCGCGCTGCGCTACGTTTCAGTTCCGTTATATTATTTCGCGATCGGTAATAGACGCGGGAGTAAGAAACATAGAATATTTCGGTGGAAAGGTAAAATTGCCGAACGGAGAAAGAACTTTTAGGCAAAATCCTTTATCCTAATTGTGTAATAAAATTGTATCAAATTGAAACGTTCGATAGAAACAAATCGTTATACATTTATCCACGATTTATATTATTTATCGAACCACAGGCGCATAAGATTGGGTGGAACTGCCCCTCCGTTGCCTTCCTGGAACACGCACCGCCATACGCGTGTAAGTACGAGCAATAATGCAGCGATATACCCGGTGTTTAGCACTCGTATTATCGTAGCCCGTGTTTGACCACGGCTCGCAGCCGCGGCTGTTTGCGCTGTGCGCATCCGTGTAGATTGCGCGGTGGACGAATCGCGATATCGGGGCTGATGTATCGTTAAGATATCGGGCGCGATATACCAACGTCGAACGACCGCGCCGTCTATATCCGGTAACGACTTCGCACGAGCGATTTTCGGCGAGGACTCGGCGCGGGCTTTATGGACAAACGAATCGAGGAGGGTGGAATTGGCCGAGATAACGGCAGGCTTCAGGTGAATCCCAAATGCCCGATCGTGCCAATCGAAAACTCGACAAATCCGAACACGTGCGATGTATAATAACGCGAATATCGAGTCTGGATACAAGGTATTCTCTTTAAAAAATATATATATACGCTTTTAAATTACTCACTTAACGAGTAGATTGAATCGTCGCGATGCAATTGGATATGTATACGAGAGCGGTGTTCAATTTGAGTTGCATGCGCATAAAATGCTATCGCTGTCAGTGTACGCGAGACGTGAAGCGGTAAAAAACGATATTTGAAAACGTCATACATACGAATGCAACGCATGCGATTCGGCTCGGTGCAGCGAACTTCCGTCGGCGCGAATAACGAGAACTCTACGGAAGACCGTGCATTGACGTGACGCCGCCGAACGTGCACGGTAAAATCTCACCCCCCCGCTGTCGATCTCTCGCGAATCGGGAGCGTCATTATGACAAAATACGGTCGACGCAACGGTGAAATTTCACCTGCATCGCGCAATATCATTTTGCATTGCTTTATTATCGGGACCGGCAGCGCGTCGCGCACAAATTGCCCGGGCGATCTTCGAAAACCGGGGAAATTTTTACGTAGCTGTCGCGATCGTTGATTGCCACCGGCGAGGGCACCCGGACTGACGGGTAGCTGGACCGCGGGAATGGATCGGCGACGGGGGAGGTTGTCGGGGGGGCGGGGGTGCTTTTAAAAGTGGCCGCCCGAAAAAAAAGGCCGTTCGCGCTCCAGCGGACGTGTATACGCTCGCATGCGCAGCCGAGATACGAGGCCTCTTTATGAGCAATATCTAATGGATTGCATCGGGCGAGCGCAAACGTTAAATTTGACGTTCACGATTATTGCAGCCCTCCGGGGAGACTCGCGCGGGGCCCCGCGGGGTACGCGAGAGGGTGGCGGGATAGGACGATGTTCGACGTTAATTTTATAATCCTGGCGAAAAAGTTACGACCCGGTAGTAGCCGGAGTGATCCTTTTTCTCTCTCCCATTTCGCGTCGGCCGCCGCTCCGCTATCCGTCGTACTTCTGTTTTTCATTTCGAATTTTTCTTTGCCGTAATAATTCCTTCTTCCGTTTACGGGCGAGTTTAATCTCTCGCTGTGTGTCTGCGATATTTTATGCATTTTGTGCGCATTTGCCATTCTCTCTTTCTCTCTCCTTTCGATTTAACAAAGTTCATTTCAGTTATGCGAGCCAGGAAAATAGGTCCAGAAATGCTGTTCCGTTATTGCATAATTAATTAACGAAATTCTTTTGAACGTGAATTAAAACGCGCGCAGTTGCTAGAACGAAACGTACTATTTAAATTTCCTTCCATTAACTGTACACAGAGCGGCTAAATTTTTCTGTTCTTTCTTGCCTTAATTTTCGTTGCTTCCGCCTCTTTGTTTCTCACTTTAGAAATCGACCCTTTTCCCTTCCTACTTAACAAATTGCTCCAACGTCACGCACCTAAGGAAAGGGTTGCGCGATACACGGGTAAGCGGCTTGCTGTTGCCACTCTAACAACCATTGGTTGTTAAGTTTAGTCAACTTGCACTTTAACGATGCCTTTTTTACTCTTTTTATGTTAGAAAAGTTGCACCGACGGTGAAGAAACGCGTTCGAAGACGAGGAGAGTGCCGAGTGAAGTTTAAAACGTTCCGGACCAAACTTTATTTTTCACGAGGCGAGAGCAGTTTCTCTAGCGACTTATTTTCGAATTACGCCGTTTCCTCCAATTTCGCCCTATTTCAACGTCATGTTTATTAATTGCGTGAAATAGTTTAATCGGTCAACTGCATTAACTCTATTCTTTTGCAATATTTTTAACTCTTTTACAAAGTTGAGCGTGAAATATTTTTAATTTTCACAATGAATCCTTTTCACAGAGAAGTTTTAAATTGTTTCTGACGCCGACTTTGCTCGTCTTTATCTCGGAAAAGGACGTATTCGCGCCGTAATGAGAAATCCTTTCGAGCCAAGGAAGCTGCGCGTTATCTATAACGCATGACGACTTCGTGGGGCCGCTCGCTTGTCATCGCGACATTGCGCGTATCCTCGTTACGCATCTACACGAAGGCGCCCGCGTTCCGCGAATCAATCCGACGTATAATCAGTACGACAAAGCGGACGCGACGTGGAGATAGGCCGGAAATGATGATCCCAAAGAGAAAGAATTTTCCCCCTATTCCCCATCCTTCATCGTACGCCGAGATGGAACAATGCGTACAATGCGTCGCATAATGCAAATCGTAGCTGGGATCCGGCGACAATGCCGCGACGTGTTTTATTAAATCTAAAAGCTCACCTAAGTAATAACTCGGATGTCTTATAAATTAGCCGAACAAAGTAAACAGAACTAATTCCAATTAATGTTTTTATTTGTTGCTCATTTGCTGCTAAAAAGTTATCAACGGAGAAACCTTGTTGCTTTGTAAGTTTCTTTAAAAAATGATGTTCCGCTAAAGAAAGATTAAGTTAGCGAAACAATATTCATGTAGGAACAAAATTGTAATAACAATAATGTAGATAGATTAGTTGCTAATTTGTTCTCGGATAACATTAATTAGAATTAGTTCTGCTCAATTTGTTCCGGTAATTTATAAGACGTATAGCTCGCGAAGTAATCATCGAAGATGCATTCGTATCACTTACGCGCACAGTGTCGTGGCGCGCACAATGGGGCACGCGAAATGCATAGGTGCTAATTTGAGAATGACATTTTATGTGAATCTATCATACGCTATAGACAGAAAGAAAAATGTAGCTACCGTAGCTAAAAACTGCATGTGGCAACCAAATTTCAGTTGTAAAATATGGGCCGTTAATGTTTAGTTGCGATAGCTAAATATTGTGCTAGTGTGCCTATTGTGTCAGGTGCGACAGCAAACTGTTTTTGCTGTGGTTAGAAATTTATAGTTGCGGCAGCAACAGTATTTTTTAGCAAACCATGATTAGCTATGGTAGCGAAATTGCCATCTTCAGTGTACACAAGGTGTACTAAAACCACCGGATATCCTTTCAATAACAGATTCTTTAGAAAATTTCAAGACAAAAATTCTAATACAAAAATGTCGGGGCTATAATAGTTTTTAAATAATAAGCGATTATATCTGACAGATGATAGGCCTGAGATTGCGCGCGCTCAGGCAGGACGACATGGCAAGTGATAAGTGTTCATATGAATGTCGTTCTTTTTAGCACAGTAACAACCTTCATGGTAACTAATATTGATCGGTCACTTTGACAGCTGCAACACTTTGAAGTTACAACACGTTGCAAATTTCTACTCGAATTAAATAAGAAGAATGACATTCATAGGAACACTTTGATCACTTGTCACGTCGCGGTGCCTGAGCTCGCGAAATCTCAGGCCTGTCATTGGTGAAATATACTCGTTTATTATTTAAAAGCTATTATAGCCTTGACATTTTTGTATTAGAATTTTTGTCTTGAAATTTTCTAAAGAATCGATGATTAAAAGGATATTCGCTGGTTTTAGTACACCCTGTATATGTGATGCACATTTAATATATACAGGAAAGTCCTCTATTATTAGATAGGATTGTAATACGAGATAGTAGGTTGTCAACGTCCACATTCAATCACAAATCTTTTTTCGCAACGATTACACGATCTAACAATAAATTGTTCCACTAAACAGATTTCACTCCAGGGGCAATAAATTCATGGTGGATGCCTATTAATTTAGCAGCAACTTCGCTATTTCATATTAGGAGCCCATCTAATAATAGGGGACTCTCCTCTATGTATTATATCTTTTAGATAATTTTTAGATTATAAAATTTAGATATATCGTACATTGATAAAAATGCATACATGAAACACCGTATCGGATGCATGCGCAAATACAGAGCCCGATATAATTCTCGTCCTCGCGATTTATGTTCGCTCGGTCTTTCCCCGGTTACGTCCTGGTTGTAATTACGCGGGATGAAAGTGCGTGTTGCGCGCGCGAGCTACGTATACGCACGCACTGTTCCTTTCTCGTTTCAACGGTGCATTATGCGTGCGTTATACCGCGATCTCTTATGTTTTCTATGCCTCGTACGCGTGCTTTGTGCCTCATCGTCGCGGATATAAAGATATTGCCTTTGATATTCCGATATCCCGGACAGAGCATTCATTCGAGAGTTTTGTTGGGAAAAATGTCCGCGTCAATCGTTCACTTCTCCGAAATTAATGAAGAATATTATTTTCTTACAATATGGAAAATTGCCTTTATTTCTGCACACTGTAAAAAATATTGGTATGAACTTTCACCACATTCACGTAGTTAAATAACTCGGTGTGAATTTTAACACCGATATCGTAGAATAG
>NW_011967223.1:2103154-2115314 GCF_000949405.1 Vollenhovia emeryi | reverse complement strand
CCCTATATTGTGATACATGTGCGGGAAATTGGCTATTGGCCACGAGTAGCGGGGTAGCTCGCCTTCGGCTCGTGCGCCCATCCGCACGAGTGGCCAATAGCCAATCTCCCGCACATGTATCACATACTATTTTATATTATAAGTGCACGGAAAAGTACCTCTTTTTTGACAGTTACGCGTAAAAACTTTGAGGCTAACCTGTCATCTGTCGAAGACGGCGTGTGGAAGAGAGATCGGCAATTGTGCTGGGAGATAAACAAAAACAGCGCTAAAGTGTGCGGTAATAATTTTACCGCACGGCTTTTTCCGCACAGTTGACGCCATGTTGCGTGCAAACTGTATTGTGTCAGCAAATGTCTATTTTGGGCACGAAAAACTGTCAAAAAAGAGGCACTTTTCCGTGCACGTGTGATATAAAATCTTTAGGCTTGTTTTCTGTTCCTACACTAGTGAACTAGTGCAATAAATTGGAGTAAGACAAGCATATTTTTTCTCATTCTAGCTTACTGCACTAGTTCACCAGTGCAGGAACAGAAAACAAACCCTTTTACACCGACAAACGCGGTGTCAACTTTGATATTATATTGTTTTGCCATGACGACGCCATACGTAACTATAACAGTTAGGCTGCGTTCAGAAACGTCATCCGAGCGTTCCAGTGTGTCGTTTCATCCTTGTTGCTCACCGTACGTTAAACAAGGATAAAATGATACACTGGGGCACTCGGGTGATGTTTCTGAACGCAGACTTATTCGTAGCAATATGCTTGTCTCACACCGCAGCAACGTGAATTTTCCACACTAACCAAGCAGTGTTAATTTCACATCGATAAGGTGAGAATTATATAAACACCTGAATGGGTGTTCATTTCACACCACTGGTGGGAATTTACATCCATATTTCTTAGAGTGCATGCGTAACACTATCATATTTTACGTTCAAAATGAAAATGTAAAGAACCAATTCTGCGGACGGTATCGCGAGTTTTAAGGATGTGCAAGAGCGGCGATAAACTTTTATCGCCTCTATGCCCGAAACTCCGATTAATCCAGTAAACGATAACGATTCTTCTTACGTGATATTTTTAGAAACCGTGGTGAACCCAATGAGCACTTTGTCCGAAATGGCACCAGTGGTACAGTAGGTTGGCGCGACGACATTCGGCAAAAAGCCGCCCATCCGCGACGCGACTTTGATTGCGGCAACATCGCGAAGAAGCGTGAATTTGCCGTTCTCATTCTGACCCAGTTCAATTTTGCGTTTGCCGACGCGGTACTTCCGTAATACTCCATACCCGACGAGTATAATTTACCTTTAGTGGAAAAGTTTAAACGGGCTTTCTTTGGCGCACCCAGCGGAGCGCTCGTAGCCCGGCTGCTCGCATTTAAACGGAGGTCGTTGGCCCGAACATTTCCGCGGGTTTGATAGCACTGCCAGTTGCTGTTTATCCTCATCTTGATATCTCATATACGTCAAGAGAGAGATTCTTGTAATTTTATCGCGCGACTGCACTTTTACGCTTTTAATTACGTAATATTTTTTTTATTTTTTTTTCTGCTATCGGACGATGTCACAAAACAGACGAGAAACAGAATTTGACGTCGATTGCGTTTTAATTCGGTGAATCAGTTGTAGTGTCACGTAATTTACCCGAAAGATTAGATCCGCTAAAGCTTCGATAAAATACATTTTACATTATATAAATCATAATCACGAGACACGGTAGTGTCTCGCGCCGAGTATATAGGCGTAGCTAGAAACCGCGTGCGCGTACACCGACCGTGTAGTTTACGCGAGTACGCGAGTTGACAGATAAAATAGACACGAAGATATTCGACGAAAAAGATCGAGCTTATTATCTTCCCTAAAATTCATTGCTCCGTCCGAAGTCCATTTGCGAGTCATCTTTTCTCTGGGAAAGGATCAAATCAGGTAGGAGAATTGCTGATTCGACAGAACGTGACAGAAAATTTAACCGTTCGTATCAGGATTCAACGACTCGATCCCTCGTCTTTAAACTCAGGACATTGCCCCGAACACGTCAAGGGGTTTGGTACCACTGGCATAGATGCATAAATGCACGACACGCACGCACGCATGCACGCATCCCGCGCGCACACACGCGTGCATTTGGAGATGCGTAGCGTGCGTGTGGACGCGCAAGACGCGCGTACCTACAGTACATGCAAATAAATATGCCATGCGAGGGAACGGGGTGCAAGGAGAGGACGGAGGGTGAGGAGGAGGAGAGGAGGGGAGCGCGGATCTACCAGCGGGGTGCAACAATAGGCCCTCAGTAGTTGCCATGGTAACACCATCAATCCCTTAGCAACAGCTTGAGATCTTAAAGCCGAGGCTTCGCCACGCTTTGTGCGATCATTTAATGACGGCGGTGTCCGGGAGAAATCCGGGATCATGATGGATTTTCCCCGCGCGAAAATGGCGGCCGGTATAGGGTAGCGTAATCAAACCAGGCGAGCCACCTTTGGAAAGGGTGAAGACTTTCATGTGTGTGGCAAATTTTCGAGATATCACGAATAAATCGAAGATAATTTAATGGAGCGACTGTTCCATGTTCTTAAGTTTGTTAATATATTTAATCGAGAAGGAAATTCAGAAAGAGAAACTCAAGTTTCGCTTTAGACGCATCGCGTGACTCATTTTCTACTGGAATACAGACATTATTTCAGTAGAGTTGCACTCGGAGCTTATAATTAATAAAGTAACGGATCTGTAATAATTTTATTAGCAAAAGTATGTCGTTAATTTGTTTCGTGAAAATGCACCAAGTTCACTCTTGAACAGAAGAGAACTTTAGAATGTCGAGATCACCAAGTCTTATAATAGATCGCCATATGGCTAACGTTCATTACTTTATTGCATCGTAAATTGTCAACTGCAGTAAGACAGGAAATAAATATACGCAGTCGGCGATTTCTGCTCTAGATTGATTGCCTCAAATGGAGGCAGGAAGTTGTTAATTGAGTCGGAACCGTCTTTCTTTAACAATCTAGTTTTTCATCGCCGAAGGATAGGGATGAGAAATGAGAAAGTGATGATGTGGATCTTCAAGGTGGCTTTCGCTTCGGGATAAAATTCTTCTCCGATTTCCTCGGAATTCATTGCACAAACTACGGAGTGACAGGCAATTAATTCGTTGCCGGAATAACGCGACACACGATACTCCCAGGCATTGTATCCTCGTATATCAACTGAACATATTTTATTTTGCAATCGCATAAATGCTGTCCATCGCGTGAGTTGGAAATCGTCCTTAATTGCTTTTCCTTCGTTTTCTCAATTACAGTTAGCGACTTCTCGACGCTACCAGCCTCCTCTGAAAGTCGCCGTCCGCTCAGCAGCCACTCAACGTTCTTTCATTAATTTCTACCTGCTGTAATTCCACCAGCTCGTTTCCTGCGCGGTCTAAATAATAAAACGAAGGCTGCGGGCGTATAGCCAAAGTCGTGACTAAGTCCGATGCCGTGGCAGTGCACGTCAAGCCAACCGCGAGGGTGAGAAAGCGGCGATGGCGGGAGGAGGACCGTCCTTTTATCGTTCTCGTCTTCTTTCGTCCTCTTCTGTCGAATTTACCATTTTCTTTTTTTTCTCGCAGCCCACCCTCGCGTCGCGAACCTTCCGTTCTCCCTTCTATCTCTATTCCGTTCCGGCTCTACCTCGCTGATTCACTCGTTAGCGCAATTACATATTTAACGCCCAAAATTTCAGCCCGAGCTCGTGTTTCCTCACCGGAATTCCCGCGTCAGAAGAGGACCCGGGCTCTCTCATTGCCGGCGCACCGGATGCGACCCGCTCTATCAGATCCAGCTTGATCCAGCAGCTCTTACGAAGCCGACGAAATTCTTGGTTAATTAGATCGTATTCAGCGGAGCGTATGTGTTTCAGACAGTCTGTAATATCTCGTTTCGGTTACCTCCCGACAGTGATTCCCATATTTCAGCCAAGTTAGTTTCGTAAAATAATAATTTCGTTATATACATGTTACATATGCGTTTCTGATAAAAGAACTTTTACAAAATTCTCTATCACATATTTTATCACGAATGTATTATATACGAACCATTTTTCAAAAAGATTTTATCTAGTTTTTGTTATTGGGTTATATTTTATATACATGTAATTATTAAGTAAAAGTGTTGTGTGTAATAATGAAATTTTAAATATAATAAAATTTGGATTGCGGTCACGCAAACTATGTATAATAAATATTACACATTTATTATTACATAATGATACATATCCGAATGTGCGCATGAACATTTCACAAATGTTTGTAAGCGAGGAGTCGCTTCGTAAGCCAATAAATTGATTGATTCCCGCTAATTGATTTGCACATGATCGAGCATTCGCTGGGACAAGAATGTTTCAAAATACGAAGGGCGCAAGTGTTCGTTCCGAATGCCGTGAATACATACATCTGCATTCAGATTGATTGATTTCTATGCGTTACAGGCATCACCCGCAATCCTGTAAATTGATTCTTAATTAACTGTCAAGCACTGAGCACTTGAATCCGCGTGTCTCGTGAATTGTATTGACGTAACGCGCAAATATATTCCACGTATACAATCAAGAATAGCTGTACTGTTTTAAATGTATATGTATAGAATAAATAATCCAAGTGTACATAGAATAAAAAGGCTATAATTTGTTACTATAATTTGTATGTTTTATGTTTTGATTTTATCCCTTTTACAAATCACTTTAAAATTTATTCGAAATTAATTCGGCGTGGTTTAATTAGACGTCTAATTAAATTTTTGTCGAATACTTGATCTGGATCAAAGGGCCTTCTACGTTTAATTAGTTAAAAATAAATCATGTTAGCGTTTAATTCTAAACTACATATTTTTCATGATACTTTTAACAACTGAAATAAAACTTCTCGTTGATCCAACTGGCAATATAATTAATTAAATGTTGCAGTTGCTTCGACTGAAATATCAGATTCTTATCAAGTAACCGAATTGCAAACCAACGTGTCACAATTTTGAAGATGGTGAGAAATTGCAAAATACAAGTGAGAGTGTACATATGCAAAAGTTACCTCGCGCATACATGTTCGCAGAGCATAAATTTTACATATGTGCACTCTCACTTGTATTTTGTAATTTCTCACCATCTTCAAAATTGTGACATGTTGGTTTGCAGTTCGGTTACTTGATAGAGACCTGATATTTGGGTCGAAACGTCGTACCAATTGTAACACTTAATTAATTATATTGCCAGTTGGATCAACCAGAAGTTTTATTTCAATTTTATTCATCACTGGTGACTTTAAGTATACTCCTCTACTTTTAACAACATTAACGAGAGCTCGATGCAATCTTTTCGATTAAATAAAACAGCGTTAAAATGTTTTCGTTATACGCACGTTATGCACAAACGTGATGCTTCTTTCTTTACTAATTGTAAACAAGATATTTAAAAAAAAGAATAAAAATCTCACGGAAAGTGAAGTAAGCATGGTAAGTGGATGAAGATGCGCGTACTTAACGGTTTCATTTTCTGAAAGATAAAACGGGAAAGCGTGTTGAAGCTATCTGACACGTGGCTCGACGGAACGCAAAGAGGAGAAGAAAAAGAAAGGGGAAAAGCGGGAGAAAGAGAGGAAAACGACGTCGCGGATATCTTTATTCTCGTCGAGTCCGATATTTATGGCGCGCGGGGATGCGTCTCGACGAAGTGCCTCCGGGCATCGGCGCAACAGGTAAATCGAGTGATCAAGCGTCGTTAAAAGAAATCGGCACCATCCGGGCGCGATGACGTCACGCGGATATGATAACGTTACTGTTATCAACCGGCTTGGTGGCCGATGACCTTCCGTACCAGGGCTGCTTTCGCTCGCTTTTACTACTCTAGACATGCAATCCGGTTGAATGCGTCGCGAGCGAGCTGCATCCGTAGAGATAGGATTTTGCCAGCAACGCGCGAGACTCGAGCTTGAGCCGAGATTAAGTTAACGCGTATCAGTAATAAATGTTTTACCTGATCACACGAGTCTACGAATTATATCAAACGGTCAGTATTCGATACCGATTTATCGATGCTTACTGTCGAGTACAAAATCAAACCCGCGGAACGGGGCTTCGCACTGTCCCCAGGCCTGGCCGCCTTCATTTCCATACCGTCGGCCGCGCGCACCTATTCGTTGTTTTGCCCGCGAGGGCCGTCGTCAGGGGCGCGACTTGGAAATTGGCAGTACGCATCGCGCACCGTGTCCCAGGCATTGATTAATGGCGCGCCTGTTGCAGCCCCGGTTACAATGCAATTTGCTTTGCGCGCGCGGGCAGTGCAGCGGCGGCTATCCTGGTCCGCGCGATAGCGCGTCTGCGGCGCGGGACACGCGTGTGCGTGCGCGCTCGTAGCGAAGTGACAAAGCCGTGACAAGAGTGACACGGTGACATGGAACGCGCGACAACTAATTAATCATCCTGGCGCGGCCGAACGCGGCGGGTCCCTGCCTGTCGCGCGTTGCATCGCCGCTGCACTGCTCCGCGCGGAAGGGTGACAATGTGTGTGCGTATGCGTGCGCGTCTGCGGTACAATGAATGCATCGGCATGCACCTACCTACCGTCCTTTTGATACCGCCGGGTGTCCTGTGACGCGCACGCTGCCGCAATTGCGTGCACGGTTGAGCTCTGCATCTTTGTCCGAATTGCGAGCGCCCCATTCTGCTTCAACTCCTTGCTCTCCCTCCCTCCCGTTCGCCGGTTACCCCTCTATGTCTTCGTTTCCGCCCGTCCCGTCGTGCAGTTGCACCAACCCAGGACCTAACCAACCCCTTCCCTCCCAAATAGCGATCGCCATTCGATTTGCCTATCGGCACTGTTGCAGATACGCGTCGAATCGCGCGTCACGCTTACCGTCGGCGTGCGGTTTCATCAGGGTGGACGTTCCATTCGGTTTCGGTAGAAAGTGCGCGATCGCGCGTGTTGGTTTAGCATTAATTACGGCCGCGGCAAGTGGCCGAGATTAATGGCTGCGGTATGCCGTGTAATATGTAATATCGAGAACACATTTGGCCGGCGTAATGTATTATAAGCGCGTACCCGGCAAGTAGATACCGTAGTAGATTACCGTAGTTTCGACGATACACTCCACGTTACCGTACGCTAATGGATATTTTTCATTCACTTATCGCGATAAATGGGTTCGTTATGTTTTACGGGCCGCGCTTTTAAACTCGGGAGTATTAAAGGTCGCGCCGATGCATTGTTGGAGCGTACTACAACGATGCACTGCGCAACATTATATAAACATTTTATAAACGGGCCGTAATAATTTCATTTGTCCTCGTAACGCGGTGTATTTATCACAATGTATAGCAGTGCGAGTTAATATTGCAACATAGTCATGTGGGTAAATAATAAGTTATGCGCATTTCGGCAAAGTTTCATGTTTCATTAATGGATCCCGTTCTGATTGTGTACCGCATTGAGATTATTACATGGCGTCGTGAAACATGAAGGAACAAATAAATATCGGAGCAGTCCGGAAATCGGAAAATCTCCGGGATGAGAAGCGAGCCGTGGATCTTCGGCAATTTCGTTAAACTATTGAAGTCAACTGCACCCTCGAGTGCAACCCTCGCGAGCTACTCATTCTCCTCTTCTCTTCGATTCGTTGTCGCGCACGCGTTCACCGACACTCATACGTTTCGCCAGGCATGTATGTACGCATGTATATATGTACGTGCAAGCCGCAATACACTTCGTGCCGTTATTTTCTCTTTTCATCGGTCCTCTTTCTCTCTCCGTTCGTCTTTTTTTGCATTTTCCCGGGCCATTAGCGCCGGAGGAAGACATCAGCTTCCACTCAGTGATTACCGGAGAACCGAATTTGCATAACACACGAGTCGCGCGCGCGTACCGCCATTTACATTTTATTTTAATCGCGGTAATCGATTGAATCTCCCCCGCACCCCGTCGGCTCGCCGGAAACGAGGCGGGAGCCGATCAGCCAGCCAGCCAGTCGAGCAATCGGCGACCGAGACGGAGGGGTGTGGTTAGGGCACACTTTAAATAAAAATAAAGTGTTGTGTCGTGGGTGCGCACGAGCGGACGCATTAGCAATTGGGGTGGAGGCTGCGATATTAGCTTTAACGAGTTGGGAACTTCTCCACTGCCGGAATTCGCCCGTGTAGCCCACGATTTCGAGAGTATTTCGACGCTCACAGTAGCTGGATGACGATGCGAGGGAACGAACGATTGGACATGTTACCGCCGCAATTCTTTTTCCCAGAATGCTATCTTTGAAATTACGAATTGGATTCCCGTCGATAAAAATATTCGCGTATAAGCGAGATGGCGCGGCACATCCGTCCCGCGACCGGCGTACTCGAGACAGAGAGATCGTTCTATGTATGTATGCGAGACGAATTCATAAGTTTCTTACAAAATTGTTCTATCGTAGACCTCGCTCCCCGACGAAAAGGAGATGGAAATAGCGTTTACCGCGCGATACGCCGTATTTGTGCATTACGGGAATTGGCTGGACGTTGTCGGCGGCAGTGTCGGTTCGCACATTGCCTACGGAAGCCCGAAGTATCGTCGCTAGGGAGGCGCACCACGACCTTTGAGCGACCCCGAAGTACCGCCGTCGTCGCCGCAGAATTCATGTATTTTCTGGATAATAATTTCGTCGGATGCGCGCTTCCCTCTTCTATTACCGGCCACAAATTACAGTGGGTGCACGGCCGGCAGTAGTTTTGATATACGGGTCCATACTCCTCCGCGATCAAGCGCGATTTATATGGTGCAACAATAACGTTTGCCCCCCCGTTATTCGAGTCCAACCGTGTATTTCACCGACGACAGTTTTACTGTGGCGACGTAGCGTACACCCAGAAAAAAGTTCGTTTGAATTTTGACCTTACCAGACGTTTATTTGATTTCAAAGAAATGATTTCATCACCTTAACCAACATTTTATTCGATCGAGGCTGCAATTTCCAAAAGCATTCATATCTATTTCTTCAAATCCAGCGAATGTTTCAGTAGAAGTAAATAAAAACTTAGCAGATTCAACAACATGATTTCAACCAGGGTTGGGAAGTAACTCGTTACGTGCAACGAAGTTACAGTTACAGTTACTTCTTTTTGGCAACTCTAACTTAACTTCGTTACTTTTTCTCCATCTGTAACTGTAACTTAACTCAGTTACATTTTTTTCGATAACTAGTAACTAATTTAATAGTTACATTAATAGTTACTTTTTATATTTTTTAAACCTTCACTTAATCGCGTAGGCCTTGCCTTTACATATAAGCGCCTCCCTAGAAGCACAATTCATTGGCTGTACATTGGCTAACATTGGTTAAACATTGGTTATGTTGGCAGTGAATTGGCCAATATTTCCCCAATATAACACCAATATTGGTCATAAAATAAATGCAAATATACTACTGATATTGTATCTAGATGATAATTTAGTATTGGATTTAATATTAGCAAGATTGTGCAATAAAATTGTAATATTGAGTATAGAATAAATACTAATGTAACGCCGATGTTACGTATCAATAATTGCACGGTAGTGAATTTACATTGAAAGTGCATTGCAAAAATATGAGGCCCTCCACCACCCCCGCCAATTTCGATCGGCGGTCCTCTTTTCTTTACAATAATCATTTTCTTTTGGCATCTTTTTCATTATTATATTTTCATCACAATTAATTTATAATTTATTACAATATAAAGCATGTGCAGGCTATGTCTACTCTCTAAAAGTCAATCAGTGGATTATTACAGAAAACAGTGAATACCCACTGATTCACAGTTACAAGTATACCACTGAATAATTCAATAGTTATAACCGTTTTCAGTGATAATTCACTGATTGACTTTTAGAGAGTAATATGTAACATTCTTTATAAATGTATAAACAAAAAATCGTATCGTAAATGCGCAAACGACAATCTATCGCATAAAAGATTATTTTAGACCAACTTAAAAAATTTCATAAAATAGAAAAATTAATCTAAAGAGGCCCTCCGCCGCCCCCGCTGATTCCACTCAGCGGTCCTCTTTTCTTTACAATACGATTTTTAACATTTTTATTATTTATCTTTCTTCATACAATTTACTTATGTCTACGACAAACGTAATAAATTATGTCTCCCTGTCTCTGCCTACCCGAATTCCTGCCTACCCGAATTCATACCTACCCGAATTCGTATCTACTCGTATTCCGATTCATCTTTATAGTCCTATCTGTCCATTTTTTATCTACCCGTTCAAACAAACAAATTTTTAACTAAAATGTATTTATTTCAAATAAAACCGCGACGCGATTATTAAGGATATAATTTGGCGTTTTAATTCGCGCGCGGTTGAGATTGATTGAATTTAGTTTTTTCCTATCTCGCATACAGGCGCGAGAAAATGTAAAAAAGAATATCCCACCCGAATTTTGGCACATAAAAAGATATATGTATACAAGTAGATATAAATCAATTTTTATACATTTCACCATCGTGGTCAAGAAGGACCACTTATCTCGTTGAATTTTTTGCAACGTGCACGAAAATAGTAATTTTCATGTCGAAGCATTTTTAAAGACATTCCAAAAGAGTAATTTATTTTTCGATTATTATTTATTTTCCGCGTTTCACCTTTTTGTTAATAAACCTACGAGTCTTTTGTTAAAACCGCGAGATTTGGAGTTATACGCGCGCGATTTAATAGGGGTCTTTTTAATCTTGCACATATGCAAGAATAAGTAAAGAAGGAAAGAATATAACCCACCCGAATTTTTGCACATAAGAAGAAATCAACATATATCGTACAACACATTCACATAACACATCAAAGTGGCCAATATTGACCACTAACTCGGCGTATTCCTTCGTTGGGCCAGATTGGACATACCTTTCGTTGCTCCCGGCCATACAGTCTGGTCATTTTGACCAGAGATCAGGAAGGAAGAAAACTCCTTCCATAGTCGGTTATCGTCACCGACAAATATTTCGTACGGTTCGAATATACGAGTGACAATCGTATCGCAAAATGCACGACCACGAGAAGTTAATTAAAAGAAAAATATTAATTCAAAAAACTTTACGATATGTACGAATCAAATTTATTTTTCCGTTATTTATTTAAACATATTGATCATCTCTTCGTAAAATGATCTTTGAATTCAAAAGTCGAATAGATATAGAAAAAAATTTACTTCGCGTTAGAGTGATTTTAATCATATTACTCGATAAATTAAAATTTATAATATGGATAAAATTAAGTATAATAATTAATAATTAATTAAAATTTTTTCCTGCAAAACCGATCGCGAAAACCGACCGCGTAAACCGACCGCGAAGATGCGTGTAATTGTGCATGTTGTTCATGCGATACGCATCTTGACAATACATATTACATATCAAATGAAATATAGAAAATATGAAAAATAAATGGCTAGGTTATAAAAGATTAGCTCGACAAATACAGCAAGACTATATTTGCCAAGCCATACTTTGTGTAATTTTTGCAACAACTCAAGATGGAAAGTGAATTCAACATATCGTAATATAAGCAATAGAGTTTTATCAGATTAAAAGAATGTAAAAGAAAATTAAAGGCCCTGCTGCAGGAAAGAATGAATCCCAGATCTTCCGGATTATCTCCGATAGCGGTCATTTCGGCAGGGAGTTAACGACGATCGTTTTTCAAATCATGCAATCTTGTATATTTTCAGTTTTATTAAAATAAAAATTATTCTTCCATTATTACTGTTAATGGGAGAATATTTATGGAGAAGAATATACATAAAATCTTCTCTTCTTTTTTTTATTAATTTCGGGAATTGACGTCGCGCCCTCGTACCGAAACCGTTGCTTCCGGGGATCCGTGACAAAGAAAACCAGGGATTAACTCTAGTTATCCAACAAGGTCTTTAATCTTCACGGGAAAAGGAAAATTTAAACCAATCCAAAGGTCAAGGTCCTCGCTGCAAGAAAGAATAAATCCCAGATCTTCCGGATTACCTCCGATAGCGGTCATTTTGGCAGGGAGTTAACGACGATCGTTTCTCAAATCATGCAATCTCGTATATTTTCAGTTTTATTGAAATAAAAATTATTCTTCCATTAGTAGTGTTAATGGGAGAATATTTATGGAGAAGGATATATACATAACCTCAT